>NC_133171.1:3000000-3300000 GCF_040802235.1 Manis javanica
GCACATGGACAGAGGCACCGGCACAAACTCACCCCCGCACAGACATCACAGAGAAACCTGCAGAACAGGGCAAGGATTGCTTTATGGGGATTTTTAATTTTCTTCTCTTGATTTATCACTCCTTAATTTTTCTTGTGTTCGTTGAAATTACTCATTCAATTTGAACACCTAAAAATGAAAATAAATGTAAGTTGTTTTAACAGGTCTCTGAAAAGTGAGTTAAATGAGCACAACCTTTCTTTCAAGGGTTCGTTCATTCACTCCACGAACGTTGGTTTTCTCCCCGTTGCTGGACACCGCACTTAACGTAAGGACAGGAAGAGAGCTGGCGTGACAGACTGTTCCTGCTCTCAACCTGTCGCTTACCAAGGAGAAAAGGATATGCTGATGGCACTGATTAAACGCACTAAGTGTAAACCCAAACCAAATGTGATTACAAAAGAGTTCTTAGCACCAGTCAGTGAACAGTGTGTTATGGATTGAAACAGTATCCCATGAAGTTTCCAGTTCAACCAGAGTGCCTCCGAGTACACAGGTGATGGGGCTCGACCTATACAAGGTGTGACTAATAAGGCCCTGAGGGTCAGCTTTCATTTTCTTTATTCATAAACCCAGCAGAACTCCTGTCTCTAAATAAACGATGTCCTTCAGTGTGACCACCGCTTGCTTGGACCACATCCTCATTCAGGTTGTTTATAGAACTGCTCTTTTAGAACTTTGCTTATATCCAGTTAATCAGCCCCCTGGGAAAAATCAGTCACTTTGGTTACAGTCCACTCTAGAATTCATACGAAAGAGGAAGGAGGGGGACAAGGTCACAGGTGGGGAGTGTCACTGGGGGGCCGGGATACACAGGATGCCAAGTATGGTGGAGACAACCAAGCTCAGGCTGAGCTCTCTGAGGGCAACTGCCGTGCCTGGCACCCAGCTGGCAATGAATACATACAGGTTGGAAGAAAAAAATAATTGAGGAAGAATGAAGCGAGGCAACATAAAGGTCAAACCAGCAATCCCAGCACACCATGCTCCCAGGTGGTCTAGGCCAGGCAGGACCACCCTTCAGAGAGAGGCGGCTGCTCTTGAGAGTTGAGGGAAAAGGGGGTCTCAGCGCCTCTGTCTTTGCTTTTCTTGTTTCTAATGAAGGCACAGGATTAGCTTTTAACTAAAAGTATTCTCACCCTCTATGGCTATGACCATGTATTTGACAGGAAGGCAAAGGGATGCCAGGATCCTCATAACAGCCAGAGGCAGACAGGTTTAAAGCTAAACAATTCACGCTCGGGCCATCGCCCTCAAGTCTGGACAGGCTCTCGTGGGTGGCCGGAGGCCTTGCTCACCTGGCCTGTCACTCCGCCCCCTGACTCAGGGTCAGGACTTTTGAGGGGGTGTCAGCCAGTGACAGACAGGCCCTGCCCGCCAGGCAAAGCAGACACCTGTCTGTGGAGGGGCTCTGCTTGCTTCTGCCAGAGCCGGAGGCCCCTGACATGCTCTGAGTTCAGCCGGGGGCCTGTGAAGCCCTCCTTGGTGCCCCATCTGCAGGGGACTCTGGGATTCACTGCTCTCTAGGCAGGGGGCTGCAGACAGACTAGCAGGGCATGAAGGCTCTCTTCAACGTTTTCCCTAAAAGAAAAGGGATTTCAGAAGATATTCCTCCCTGGGGTGGAGTCAAGAGTGTTGGGAATAGATAAGAGGGTGAGCTTTAACCAGACAATCAGGATCTGATGCTCTATTTCAGTTTTCCCAGAACAGGAAAAAAGAAAATTTCTCCCATTCAAATTGCACACGCCTTAAAAAAAAAACAACAATGGTCTGTAAATGCATCATTAAGTAGCCAGCTGAAAGAATGTCGCCCACTGGACCCCTGGAAATCCGCGACATGGGCAAGCCAGTCATTTCTGACCCCATCAGGAAAATCTTGCATTACTATAGGAATCCTGAGTGTCCCTCTCCTTCACTATGCCCTTCCTTAGGTATATTGCAATTTTTACTGGTAATTAGATCAAATAAAATTATTAATCATATTAGTGGCTACATTCTGTTAAAAGCTTACAAGATGCTAAGCCCTGTGCTTCAAGTCAATTATCTCATTGAATCCTCATAAAAATATTATAAAGTTTATTCCAATTTTACAGAAATAAAAATGAGACGTGTAGGTGGCACCCAAAATAGTATAACAATCCCAGTAACAAACCCACATGGTGTCACTATTGCCACAAACGCACATTGTGACTGGCTATTTGTCAGAGTTTCCAGGATTCCTTTTTCTCTGCATTGAAATTGTTGAAACACTCTAATGCTATGTCAGCAGAAAATAAGACCTGTGCCAGCACAGAGCACACAGGTTTGATCAAATAAACTTCAGAAACCAGGGGAGTTTGACATCTCCTGAAGCTGGTCCCAACCAGAGCTTGGCTGCAAGGGAGTAAGTGTGGGCTGTATTGGTGAGCAGCCATGCATAGATTTCTTTCTGCTTAAACATCAGCCCCTTCTAGATTCCAGTGTCTCACTTTCCAGCCTAGCTTCCCCTTGCTGGCTTATCTGAGTCTAACATGCTTCATTTGACTCCCAGACTTCCTGTGAACCAGGAAGTTGTGAGACCCAGAGAAAGTGATATTTGCAGTCCAGGTCACTAGGACCTAGTATATGCCTCCAGCATAATAGATGCTCAACAAATCCATGTTCAATCACTGATTGTTTTGCAGAGCCTCTCAGCAGGCAAGTGAGAGCTGCCTCCCACCCCCACCCCATGTCCCTGAGTTGGGTGTGTGGTGCTGCAGATGTCAAATGGTTACCAAACTGTCAGCCCCAGCTGGGTCCAAAGCCAAACGAGGTGCACAGGGGCCCATGTATTGACCTCTGTGGGCTTTTCCCACCCAAGGCCTGATCTCAGGCAGGCAGGACTAAAGCTGCTTCTGCCAGAGTTGAAGGCTTTTAGACCATTAGCCTCCCCCATCCCCCAAAGCTTAGAAGCCACTGGTCCTGGACACTCATGGAGCAGGCATTTATCTTTGCTGCTGCCTCCCCTCCAACCTGTCCCTAATATTCTTGGTATCCAGCATCTTATTCCTTATATATCCCACTAAAGCAGTAATTGATAACTAAGGTAGAACAGATATGTTTTAAAAGTATGACTTAAATCTGGGAAACTCTCATACTCTCATACCCAAAGGATGACAGCTCCGATGGGGACACAGTTCATGAGGATGGGATAGCTGGGGCAGGAATCTTTGCCTGAGTTTCCAAAAACACACACACTGGCAGTAATTACTCAGAGCAGTCACTCTGAAGGCTGGTGCTGCCCCGCACTCTTTGAAGGACTGTGTCCAAGGGGGTCCCCATTACAACAGCCTCATCAGAGAGATGCCAGAGTGTGTCAGCATCCTTTTGTATGAACCACTTATTTGAGGAGATGGGTGACAAGGAGAGAAAGTATGGGCAGGTCAGGGGGACTGTTAGCAAATAGTTGAGCCCCTACAGTTTTACCAGCCACTCTGCTGAGCCCTGGTCCTGAGCATAGAGAAGACAAAAAGGAAATGCCCTCAAGTGGCTCATGTTAGCCCAGGAGGTGAAATAAGGTAACATGAGGTCCCTGGTGGAACCAGCCTAATAGGATCGGGAGTGACACGGGCAGGATAATCCACCCCAGCCTCGGGTTTCAAAGTTTTCCCAGAAAGCTTTTATTCACATTAGAAGGTAGGTATTTGGTTTAGTTTCCGACAATTTAGTGGTGGACGTTTTCCCCACTGCCTTTTCTCCATCAACACTCCTCACAGAGCAGCTGTCTGTGCATGGCTTCCAGCAGGAAAGCGCCGCAACTCAGCCCTGAGGACTGACTGCCCCTCCAGCCTGGCCCAGCGAGGCTCAGGCCCATACGGGAGAAGAACGCTATGTGTCGGGGGCCAGGAGTGAGAAGGAGGGAGGGCAAAAGGCGGCTGAATCTCAGGAGATGTTGGTCACCGGTGTCATGTGAGAATTTTGGACCGTGGAATTTAGATAATTTGGGGGACCCTCTTTCAGAAAAAGAATTTGAAAAGATTCCTTCTACAAACTGTCATGGAGAGGAGCACATGCCCGAACAGGGCTTCCTCTGCCTGCCCCGCTGGGTCGCGGAAAAACATGATGTTATTTTTGGAGCACAAACGTTAGTGTTTTGGTTTGGCCTCTGAAATTTTCACAGCAAATTTCAATACTAGGTGGAAACAAAATGACTTTCATGTTGCATTTGTTGTTATTTTAATGAGCCAAGGGCAGAAGATATTAATTTTTAAACATCAAAAATATTTGCCCTTAATGCTTTTCTTTTTAAATTTTTTTGGGGGAGATTCAAAAGGTCAGAGTTTCAGACATCTCATATTCATGGCAACAACATTTATTGCTTTTGTTTCCATCTAAATACAGTGTTGCTAAAGATGAGGAAAAAAGTCTAATGAGCAGATGGATATTGAGAACTGTTTTTCCTTATCACTGTTATATCATCCCCATTGTCACCAGGCCTAGTACTAGCATTAGTTAACAATAATAGTAACCAGCTCTCCCTACACTTCCACAAGTGAAATGAAAAAAATGGAATAAATTCATCAAGTGCCAACCTAAGTAGAGTTAAGCAAACAAAGCACATTGGAAATGCTGGCCTGTTGGATATTTCGCTCCAGATCCACACCATTTGGCCTCCCCTGATGGTCCAGGCAATGAGCACTTCCTCTTCTATATGCAGCCCAAGTCTTGCAATAGGGGTAAGGGCAGGTGGCTAACACTTAGCAAAATCCCCTCCCTCCCCAACTTTCCCCCTTAGGGAAGCAATCTGCCATGTGACACAAGTCTGGCTGGCGATGTGCAAGCAGAAGTCCCTGGGGAGGAGGCCCCGTCTAAAACCAAAGGGCTGAGGCTTGTTAAAAGGAAGCTCTTCCTTCTGCAGCTGCCTTTACCTTCCCTGCTTCTCCCCTCCTTGTACAGCAAGGAGATGCGGCCGCCATACTGGAAAACGAGAGATGGCAAGTATGAGGACAGGTCCTATGTGTTAAGCATGACAGTGGAAAGACTTGGGGGGGGGTGTGTCCCAGTCCCTGGGGCATGGGTGGGCCACACATCAGTTTTGGCCTGGCCTCCTCAGACTATTATATTATGTCATGAGATGACCAAATCCTTATTTTATGAAGCCACCATTAGTCAGGATCTTAGATACTTGGTGCCAAATACATTCCCAAATGACATAAGAGAAAGAAGTAACTTGGTCCCTGTTGATTCCATCGTAAATGTATTAGCAAATAATAGAACAAGTGTAATAGTTGTATGTTTGCTAAGCTTCAATTTGCTCCTGGGTAAAACAGGCAATTGTCCCAGGCCTCCCTCTTCTTTGAGTTGCTCTCAGGATACAATAATATATGTGAGAACACTTTGAAAACTGTAAATTGTACATTATTAACTGCAGCCAGCACCGTGCCAGGAGCCTCTTCTGAGAGTCCTTGTACTGTGGGGATAAGCTGCCAGGAGTCCTATTTTTTGTAAGTTCTTTTAGAGTTGTGCCAGATAGAGGAAATCAAGTGACAAGAGTGATAGAAACTAGGAATAAATACGACAGTGGGGTCTCAGTGCCTCTCCCCTAACCATGCTGGACGAAACACAGACCAACAGATGAGCAGGAGTTTTCAGGTACAGCTCTGCATTAGTTTCCAGGTATTTCTGTAACAAATGACTGCAATCTGGGCATCTTAAACCAGCAGATTTATTTCTCTCACAGTTCTAGAGGCCGGATGCCCCAAATCACACCTGGCAGGGGTGGCTGCTTCGGGAGGCAGGGAGGGAGCATCTGTTGCATGCCTCTCCTAGCTTCTGGTGGCTTCCAGCACCCCTGGTGTTTCTCATTTAGGAATGTCTTGCTCTAATGTCTGCCTCCATTGTCACACGGCATTCTTTCTGTGTCTGTGTCTGCTCCTTCTCTGTCTCTAATAAGGACTCCCCTCATTGGATTTAGGGATAACCCTAAAACAGGATGATCTCAACTTGAGCTCCTTACCTTCATCACATCACCTTAATCACATATGACACTCCAAATATGGTCACATTCTCAGGTTCCAGTGGGCATATTTTTGGGGGCCCACAATGCAAACCCTAAAGGTGTCACTCAAATGCACTTAGGCCTGGGTCCTGGTATACGGGATCTATGTATAAGAAAGGGAGTTTGAGTTTCCCCTTGGAGGCTCAGGAGGCCTGTGGTTGCTGAGAAGTCCTATCTCATCTCCAAAGGCTGCACTGCAGTAGGAAGATCTCATTCACAGCAGCAGATGAGGCTGTGGGAGAAGCAGAAATGACAGCAACCATTGTGGGAAAGGAAGCTAGCACTTCCCCTAAAATGCCCCCTCATCTCTGCCTCACCAGCCACCTGTCTTCTTGCCCCAAGTTCCAGAACAATCCGACAGGACTTCTGAGCATGCCCAGTCCTCCTCCTTACATCCCTCCCCTCCTCCCCTCTACCTGCCGCCGACTCACAACCTGGCAGGGCTGCAAATCACATCACTCGCCCTTCTGGCCTAACCCGGGGAGGCCCTGAACCCCTGAGATCTCCTTAGTCACAGCTGCTCCCCACACTTGTCCCCACACTGACCATTTCTGGTCCCAGAACCTCTGTACACAGCTTCCTCCCCTGCAACCCGCTATGCAGCTCAGGTCACTGGGCTTCTCTCCCCTCTTGTCTGGGCCCTGCCCTGTCATCCACTGTACTCGCCAAAATGTCCTATGGGCCCCCTCTCCTGGCTCTTGCCTGGATTCTCAAATTCCACCCTCCCTCACCATCTTCTCTTGCTGGAAAGTGGTTGTAACCTGGAGAACGTTGAGAGGAATCAAGGTACAAGAAAGGAAGGTTAGGAGAGCATGGAGGTCGGCCCACCAAGTATGTCAAGGCCTCACACTTCTCAGAGCTCACGCAACTCGGGAAGAAAGGAATCCTCAGTGACACAAGGAAGTCAGGGGCAAGCGTCGGATGGGTGGGACAGACATTAGAGCCCTCGAGGCCATAGAAGAGAAGGACCACCTCAGGCGGGGGAAGGTGGGATTCATTTAGTGAAGAAAACATTCCCTGAGAGTTCTTGGCTGTCTTTTCTGCTCACACATCTGCCGTGTCTTACCTAATCTTAGGGCTAGTGACTTCCCAATAGGCCTCTCCAGCTCAGCCTTGCCCCTGCTGTTCATAGGCCTGGGGGACACGCCCACCTGGGTATCCCACAGGACCTCAGTCCCACGTGGCCAGGCTGGGGCTCCTGCCCTGTCCTTGGCACATCGCTGCCTCCCCAAACAAAACCTGGGAGTCACCTTTAACACCTTCCTCCCCTTTGCCCTTTTATCCAGTTAAATAGGCACAGAATGGATAAGTTTGAAGGAAGGAAGGAAGGGAAAGAGAAGAATTCAGGTGCTGAGTCTCAAAAACTAAGTTCTGAAATAAACCAGAGGCCCACTTTTCACCAGGGGCCTTCGAGCCAGCACAGCCATTGCCTGCCTGATCACCAAGCTTCATTTTTCCCTGTTAGTAGAATCATGATTTTCTTGTGGAAAGCCAAGTACCCAGCTAAAATTTGTACATTTCTTAACCTCCCTTACATCTAGGAGTGGCCATGGGACCCAATGCCAGTGAGCTATAGATGGAATCCTCAAGAAGGATGTTCTTCTCCACATAAAAAAAGCCAGACCTTGCTAGAAGAAAGCCCTTCGCCTTTTGCCCTTTGCCCTTCCTGAGTTCTTACTCAGAAGGAAGCAGCCATCATGTGGCCACAAGGGGATGAGCACAAGGGTTGGGTAGCCAACCTTTTCTTTTTTGTGTGCTCCTAATATCTCTCATTATTTTAACATTATATTCCTTTTTGTATCTTTTTTATCTGCAAATTCCTTGATAATCTTCCATAAGGCATAAGGGAATATCATGGATACTGTGCTACTGCCCAGATTCCCCCTTCAAGGATGAAGAATTTACTGCTTAATGCTGTCAGTCCCATTTGGAAATCAGCTTTGCCAATGAGAGCCACTCACCAGAACTCACTCCCCATCCTGGGGCAGCACACATTCAATAGGGGGCTGATGCAGGGTGTAAATGCCTGGTCCCTCTCCCCAGCTCAGGACATCTCTGAAGGGCCATCCTTGCTTCAGAGCCCCTCCCACCCTTGGGGTCAGCTGAGACTTTGTGGTGACTGCCTTGAGCCCAGCTTCTCCCTCTGCCCCCATAGGTGCTGATCCTGAAAACAGGTGCAGTCAAAGCCCTGCAGGCAAATCTCCATCTCAGGGTCCTCAGGGGAACCAACCTGCAGGGGGCTGCCCTACTTGCAAGATGTAAGGAAGGGAAATCTCAGCCTGCACTTAAAGGGCTCACATGAAGGCCTTCTCGGTAACCAGGAAGTGACCTCTTTTTCCTTTTAAAAACTTAAGTTATAAAATAGGTTTGTGAAAATAGCACTCACACCAAGCCAGGTCTCAGGCAGCATCCCACACTGACCTGACAACAAGGGCCTGGAGTGACTTCTTGGCCTACAACAGCTTCTTCCAACTCTCTACCACTTGGCTTAAATGTTAACCACCTATTGTTTGATTTTTACAGACTTTAAAGCACTCTTGCCAACCCTCCTGGAAAAGATTTGTTTTGTCAGCAACTCAGGCATGAATATTGTAATCTGAAAACAAATTAAAGAGGTCTGGTAAGCTCCTGGGACTTACTCTTCCAGGGGAAAATAGCTCCCATATATACACCTTTTCCCACAAGCATGTGGGCTAACTTCTCCAATCATAGGTGCATTCATGACCAGATGTATTCTGTTTAAGACTAGAGCAATTGTGTATTATTTAGATAAAATGATTGTGTGCCAATTGTGGAGCCATGAGTTTGAATTCCACACTGCCCAGGTGGACTGGGACCTCTGGGTAGTTATAGAAAAGAATTGTAAACATATTTAGGAATTTTACAAAGAACTGTGAGCTTCAAGAAAAATGAGGCAACTTTATAGTGAGTTTGGTACAAAGGATATGAGCACAGGAAATATGATCAGAGGAGAGCTGAGTTGGGTTTGGGGAAATTCCATGTTCTGAGTCCTAAGAAGTCATTGAGTTTCAGTTTGGTTAACCACAATGCAGAGAAGACATCCTACAAGAAGGATCTCAGCATCAGAATGATTCAAGAAGAGTTCTCAAAGAAAGATTTTGTTGTTATGCCAAAGAGAACTGGATGCAAATATAAAAGTTGGATCTTTGAATCAATCTCAAGATTTTTATCATGCTATGTTGAACAGCAGAAAATCTTGGCTGTAGAGGACAAAATGGGCAAGTGGCATGTCAGTGGTGGGTGGGAAAAGGGCAGTGCTCCAGGGACCTAGATAGAGACAAAGAAATCCTTATGACCCTAGGTGGAGGTGTGAAGAGCTCAAATGTCCCCTGAGCTGGAGAAAGGGCCAGAAGGGTAAGTGTCCTGGCCTACCTGCAGTCAGTGGCTCTTCCCTTTCACACCCATGGCCATATCACAACCAATCACCTCATTTGTGTGAACAAAAAGCCATGTCTGTCCACAAATTTCAAGAGACAAGGGGCATAGGTCTTTATGCAGAGGAACAGGCCTTCGATGGCACAGACGAATTTTCTATTTGGTCAGAGGATCTTTATAGCTAGCTCAGACATGTTGGCATCCCCATGCCCACAAGATGGCCTTCCCAAGGCTTGGGAGGTGGGATGGCGCTCTTGGTTATATAGAATGTCATAGAATAATCCCTGGTAAATTGGGAAGTCAGGGAACAACCCCATATGGGCTGAACTAGGTCCTCTTGAATTCATATGTTGAAGTCCTAACCCCCAGTACCTCAGAATATGACCAGATTTGGAGATAAGACTTTTAAGTGAGTTTTTAAAGTAAACCGCGATCATATGGGAAAGTGATTAAGACACAGACACATAGAGGGACAAAGGGAATAGACAGCCATCTACAAGCCAAGGATAGAGGCTTCAGAAGAAATGAATGCTGACACCACCTTGATCTTGGACTTCCAGCCCCCCCAAGCTGTGTAGAAATAAGTTTTCTCCACACATAAATGTTTAAGCCCCTCAGTCTGTGGTACTGCATTCTGGCAACCCTAGCAGACCAGTACACTATCTATTGAGACCAAAGTCTTAGGGATCCCTGAATGTGCTCACAGTAGAGGGACTGTGTCTGTCTCATTTACCCTGTTCTCTCCTGGGCTAAGCCCAGTGCCTGGCCTACAGGATAGTCAATCGGTGTTTGTGGAATAAGTGAGTGACTCCGAAACCCTTTCTGGGATTGAAACTGTCCAGGTGGTCTCACTCAGCTAGAAAGTCTTATCTGGGTGGCTGTCAGGAATCTTGCTCTGTCCCAAGAGGCTGTAAATGCCTAGCAGTAGTAGCCTGTCAGTGATAACAAGCCTCTGGGCAGGAAGGACAAGCCCTTCTTGGTTTGTTTTCAGCCTTCAGCACAATTGCCTTCGGCAGGATGAGGCTTAATTACTATTTCTTTTCATGAGGGAAACTGTAGCATTGACTCCTGGGCTGAGGCAATGGGTCCATGCTTAGTAATACCAGTGCTGTCCCAGAATTTTTGCCTTCTGCTCTCATTGCCCCAGGACTGATCCCATTTTATTCCTCCTACCTTCTGTCAGTGGTATTCCCATTCTCCCAGGCCCAGACTCAAGTCCATGGAGTCACAGTTGATTCTTTCTTATGCTTGAGTCCTTAAGTCCAATCAGTAACAAAATTCCCTCCATTCTCCCTTCCCCTCCCTCTCCTAGACTGTCACCATCACAACCTGGCCCAGGTCTCATGACAGGAGGCTGCTGGCTGGTCCCCACCCCCTTCCCCCTCCTCCAACCTTCCACTCCATTGCGCCATGTGTTCTGTAGCCAGACTCACCTTTGTCAAGCGTCAAAAATTCTTTCTAGGTGCCCTCAGTAGATACTAAAGAGCATTAGTCTTAGTCATTTTACGTCTGGGAGAAAAGGCTAAGAAGTTTGTAGAAGGAGGGGGAGGGGAAGGCTGGTGAAATTGCTGGAAATAACTGTACACTAATCTACAACCATTGCTTTGGGGTCTTCTGGATTCAGAAAGCCATTTCCAGCTGCTGCTATATAAAAACACATAACCAGATTCACCTCGTGTTGTTGGACACGTGCACTCAGCTTTTACAACATACCAGAGTTCATATGTAAACTGTTAATTACATGATCTTTCCCATTCGTTTAGTTTTTCAAGGACTGTTATGATGGCACAGGCTTAGGGGTGAGAGGTGATATGCAGAGGCCAGAGGGACATGAAGAGAAAAGACTGCTCTCAGGAACACAGAGCCAGCACCAGGAACTTTAACTCTAACCTTTGCCCTCCATGGTTCAGTGGCTTGTGGGCTGGGAGAAGGAAAGTGACATCTGTGATTTAGCCCATATGAGATGCTTGACCTCCCCAGCTTCACGCTTCAGCAGGCTCAGTGTGGGGCCAAGGCCAGCAAGCAGAGCAGGAAGTGCCAGCAGGGAAATGTTAACAGAAGAAACATTCTTATGTTCTTCTCCGGATGCTAATTACAAAAGCCTACCCTCTTACAGGCTATTTAATGGTAGATTTTCTGCTTATGTAGATTTTTAAAACAAAATTAACCCATTTGGTTTGGTTAGCTATGGAAGGATGATCTACTGAACAACAATAACAACACCTTCCTCTGCCCTGGAGTTTTCCTGAGACCATGTCCGTGCACGTGTCAGAGGAGCTCTGCAGCTGAGAGCCCCGCAATGGCTGGTGAATGACGCCAGCTCTGAGCCTAGGATCTCCATGCGTGCCATGCAAAAGTGATTTCAAATTAATAAAGGACTTGTGAAAAACAGACATTTTTTTCTTATTCATCATTACAAGTCTGGGCAGAGGTACACTGTCCCTGCCATGGCCACCAACAGCTCTGCATCAGGGATGCACTCCCTTACTCTGCCTCCTCCCACCCTACCAACATGAGACACTAAATACCTTGTCTCTGAAGATCCCCCACTGCTTTTGAATCCCAAGAGATAAAACTTTGGGAGAAATCATGGAAAGACATCTCCAAGAGGATCTGGCCTGGGTTATCCAAGAAGAAGGATAGAGAGCTTTTCTTACTTGGGGTCAATTCCTCTTCCTCATCTGGCAAATGGAAAAATATTATGGCTGATCTCTAGCATCTCTTCCAGGACACAGATCTATGATTTTAAAATACTGCTCTCTTCACCATTATTAAACTACTAATGTCTGTTCAGAAAAAGAAAGGAAAGAAAGAACAAAAGAAAGAAAGCCAGCCAGCCCTGACTTGCGGCATTTGCAGATTTTCATGGTATAAACAGCCTTACCGTGGCCAATTTCAAGCTATGAGCCTGACATCACAGAGCCATGAAATAGGGACTTGGGAAGACATATGTACAATTGGCTCTTGAGAGCCAGTTTAAGCTGGCTCCAGCACACCAACGGTTGGGTATAACCTAAGAAATGTCAAGATGGGCTGAAATCAGTTTAAATTCCTGTATTATGGTTTTGTGTTCCTTTTTCTTCCTATATACACAAATATTTGTGACAGGTGATAATTGTGATAATAGACACATGTTTCAGAACTCAACTTCCATGAGATTGGAGAATAAGAGGTAACAATACTGAGACCAGTTTGTGGTCCAGTCATCTGTTTTTTTTCCTCAGGTTAAAGAATATTGGGAGTAGCCAGACTTTGAAGTTCTTCTTATCACTTTAAGCCACTTGACCTCTTAACTAAGTGGTGTATGTTGGTGGCAGCCACATTTTCATCAAACTTTTATTGAGAGAACCAGCTCAAACCACAGGCTATGATAGATATTCAATAAATGTTAATTAAGTATGAATGTATTCTATACCAGGGCCTTGAATTCTAGCCATGAAGATGCTCTACAGTTCAAAGGCAAGCAGATCCAGTAGGCTGTTGGCCGTCTGAGTGGCAAAGGAGAGTAATGAGCGATACACCAGAAAACAAGGTAAACACTATCTTCTCTAATGATGGCTGGACTCACTCTGCTGATGCTCTAGGGTTAGACCAAGTTAGCCAACATCAGAGAGTTTGGGGAAGTCAATAAATAGATCTTCTCAAGGAGAGTAACGCTAGTTACTAAACACCACATTCAGAAACATCATTTCTACTGACAAATGGGAGTCCTTGGGCACTTACCGGATGAAACTATGCAAATAGCCCATAATACCTGATCAACTCAGTTTCCTCATCTTTAAAACAAAAATACCAATGCCTGCTTTTCTGGCCAATTATGCAGATTAAATGGGATATTGTGTGTACAGAACCTAGCACTATGCCTGAAACATAGTACAAGTTCAATAAGTAATAGATGGTATGAGGTTTATTACATTCTTTTACATTCTTTCATGCTTCCTGTCTTACACCATGTCACTTCTTCATATTGATTCCATTCTAGTAAAAACACAACTCTGAGAGATAGCAAAAGTATGGTCAGCCTCTCCCTCTCTGAGGCATCTGGGAATTGTTATGTGATATGATTCCAAGCAGTTTAAGCTATAGGAAAAAATAAAATTCCACCTTAGAGGTGGAACATGCTGAAGAGTCACAGTTTCAGTATTTTTGCTCCTTAGGGTGTGATAGACAGGATAATGGCCTCCTTGAGATACTGGCCACATTGTAATCTCCAGTATCTGTAACTATATTATCTTAGATGGCAAAAGGGACTTTACAGGTGTAATTAAGGATCTTTAGAATGGGTAGATTATTTTGAATTATCTGGTGAGCCCAGTGTAATCACCAGGGTCTTTGTGAGAGGGAGACAGGAGGGCCAGAGTCCGCGGAGATGTGAGGATGAAGGCAGAGGTTAGAGGGATGTAGCTGTGAGATGAGGCATGCTGGCAGCCTCTTGAAGCTGAAGGAGGCAAGGAAGGGGCCTCCCAGAGCCTCCAGGAGGAGCCAGCCCTACCAACACTTTGACTTTGGCCCAGTGAGACAGACTTTGGACTTTGGACTTCCAGGACTATAAATAGCAAATTGGTTTTGTTAAATCACTAAGTTTGTGGTAATTTGTTACAGCAGGAAACTGGTATACAGATAAATAGGAAAACAATGTAGACAAACAATGAAACATGGGTCATGAGTCCCAGACAGGGAGTAGGAGCGGGGTGGGGTGGGGGATTCCTTTCTTTCCAAATCCCACATGTGAGAAAAAGGCACACAGTCTCCTCATCCTGTGACTATGTCACTTCCTCAGATGAGATTTCTTCAGAGCAGGAAGGTACTGGTCACCAATGGGACCCAAATCTTCCAAGACTGCAACTTAAGTTTGGGGTTACAAAAAGAAGAAGGCAAGCAGGTGCAGGTTTAATGTGTAACATGTTGTAAGCCATTACATATTGTTGAACTCAGGTGATAGGTAGGTAGGTAGGTAGGTAGGCAGGTAGGTAGGTAGGTAGAGAGAAAGAGAGAGAGATAGATGATGATAGATAGATAGATAGATAGATAGATAGATAGATAGATAGATAGATAGATAGATAGATAGATAGCTGGATGATAGATGATTTTATCAAGGTTCAGAGCAATGACATTATAAGTGCATCAAGCAAAGGGTTTTTCAAATAAACATTAGAGAGGAATTGGAAAATGATGACTTCAACTGAGTTATGGCCTAGCCTTCCAAGAAGGAATAAAAGCTCCAGCTTCGAACACAAAAGGATGTTGTAAAGCAACTGGAAACTCTTTGCTGAGAACCAGCAGCCGGAGCTCTCTCGCGACCTCTCCGGGGGCGCCCCTGGCCCGAGCCTCGTGGGCGGCTGTGTGGGAGCCCCTGTTGTGAACTGAAGGAGTCATACCGCAGGGTCCTGCGCGTTCTGTGGAGCTGGCAGGGAGACCTGAAGAAAGCAGAAAGGAAAGCAGAGGTCGGAAAGTCAAACGCTGAGCTGGGAGACGAGAGGCTAGTCCTAACTCCCCCGGTCAAGGGCTGGGGCCGACTTTTGGGCAGGGCGATAGGGAGCTGTGCCTTACTAACTGGGCGGAGCAAAGGAGGGTCTTTTTCTGCGCGTGCGCGAGGCTAGTACCTGCTTCTACATAAGACGCGTGTGCATTTTCGGGGAAAGCTATCTGTGCACAATGGGGGGTTTTCAGATGGCGACAACTGACCGAGCAGGCAGGTTCCTTCTGCGCAGTCTCACAGTGCCCATGTTGGTTTTAACCGTCTTTTTCTCATCCTATTCTCTCTCCAAGAGCAGATGCCCTATTTACCTGTCTTCCTGTGAGACAAACTCAGGGATTTTTGTTCGTCTTCCTGTGGTGTACAGTTTCCGTCCGAATTAACCCCGTGATGTACGGTTTCAACATTTGGAACTTTTGTGGGTGGGATTAGAAATGGGACAGGGTGACTTCCGTTTATTCGTATCTCTTTAAGCAGTGGTATTAAGGGCTCCTTTTCTTTTTGTATGCATCATGTCAGCTTTTTTCCAAATATATATATTTTTTAACAGAAAAATATCTTTCCTTTTGCCTGAAAAAGCAGTGATGCTGCAGAGCAGAAAACAGATAAAGTTCTGACTGTTCTCATTAAGTTTCTTTCTTCTTACAATGGAACTCTCCTGGACCACTGAGTAGCTAATCTATCTCATGGATGGGCAGGGTGGTGTGCCTGTAAATCAGGTGTTCCAGCACAGGGGTTTTCAGACTGAAATGTCAAGTGAATCACCCTGAGATCTTGTTAAAAATGCAGGTTCTGATTCTGAATGTCCAGGGTGGGACTTAGCTTCTGCATTTCTAACTGGGCAATGCTGAAGCTGGTCATCCATGCACCAACTCTGGGTTTAAAGGGCCCCAGACCACATTGTCAGACAAGGTATCAAGTCATACGTTGATTTGGAAATCAGAACATAGAGGTCCTACACCTATGTGGACCCGAAACCAGAAAATCAGAAGCTTACCAAAGCTAGGACCAATGTCTACCCAAGATCTGAAAGTGAACTTCAAAACCAGATCAGTAACTGATGGTCAGGGTCCCAGGGCCCCCCTGAGGCTCGCTGATCCCAACACTGGAACACCTAGAAAGTGCTATCACAAACATGAACTGTCTAGGTTAAACGTCAGCTCCCTTTTCTTTACTGCCTTTTGCCGTAAATGCAAAGGCTTCCCCCAGGAGGTCCCCAGGGACCTTACCCTGCAGTGTGGTGACTGCTGTTATCGCTGATATTACAGTAAGGGCAGTGATGCCAACAAGCTGGAATGTTTGTCCCAAATGCCAGGATGTCCAGTTCTTTGTGATTACCGTTCAACAAGAACCTCTTGTATTTTGAAACTGACACACTTATTTAAAAAAATTAAATACTAGGTGATCCGCCAAAATCTGAGGGAATTTCCCACCCCAAATTGTGCATGCCAAAACTAACCAAACCACTTGGTTGTGTTTTCCTTTTTTATTGCTGGCATGCAAACAATACAAGCATCGTAGTTTATGTGAGAGATACGATATCACTCTTAGCCAAGACCAAAGATCAAAACAGGCTTTGTTCTAGGACTCTCTGTTCTGTGGCCAGAGAGTTCCTGAAGGATTTCTTCTTGCAGGCCCTTCTAGTACAAACTGAGTTCCT
The DNA here is from genome assembly GCF_040802235.1 of Manis javanica. Lineage (NCBI taxonomy): Eukaryota > Metazoa > Chordata > Mammalia > Pholidota > Manidae > Manis > Manis javanica. Next base: position 3,016,588 of record NC_133171.1, read on the forward strand.
TAAAGTCCCCAATAGACTTGTTCCTGTAACCAATACATTAATGTGGGCGTGGTTGCCTAATACTGTGGCTCCTCTGCGGTTCCAACCATGAAAAGGCATCACCCGTGGTGGGGTTTTGCCCTTCCTGCTGAGTTGACAGGGAGCAAATCTCTGCCTCCATGTCTCTGGGCTCCTTACCAGCCCCCTAGGGCCATTCAGAGAATCACAGAACTGGGTTTTAATGAATTTTGCAAACCATCAAGCCCAACCTTTTTGGTTTTCAGATGAGAAACACATGGCTAAAAGGAGTGAAGTGCTCGATGTCCTCCAGCCAGTTGCTGGTAAAACCAGAACTCTGTCTTCTTACCCCAAACCCCAGCTGGGTCCACTCCCCTGCCACTGCCCTCAGATCATGGCTGACCCTGAGGGGTCTCCCACCCCACCTAGGAAAAGTGGTATTCTAAAATCACCTTCAAAGTCAAGTCCACCCACAGGGCATGGGCACCATCTTGAGGGGCACTTACAGAGAATCTGAATGTCTAAACAGGATCTAAGTATCTAATGATCAGATTAATAGCCAAAAAACCTGGGTTCAAGAACTGACTTTACTTCAAATGCTGAGTATGTACATGGATGAATCAGTATTTCCTGGGTTGTATTTTCCTAATATATAGGAGATGGTATCAGCAATAGGTCCTCTTTCACTTCTGAAGGTATTAGAAAGGACACTGAGAGGAGCCAGAGAAGAGGCGTATTCTGAGTCATTGCATAGATGGGTTTGATGTCCACTCATCTGGGCTGGTTTCTTGCTTACTGTCAGTGGGCTTTGGACAAACTTTAACTTCCCCACAGGTTTTGTTCCTTGAAGTGAAAGGCTGACTCACAGGAGACAATCAATAAATGTTTCCCATTCATTTCAAAAGCTGAAGAGAACATGATGTTGGCTGTTGAAGAGTTTACTATTTGCCGAAAAACAAGAAGGTGAGCTAGCATGTCAAGCACTGGCTTTGTGCTAAGCACTTTGCACACATTCTCTCCTTTAATCCTGGTGGCATCTCTATAACACAGTCATGAAGCTCAGACACTTGCAGATACCTAGACACCAAGAAATTCGCTTCCCCTATGTCATGAATCTACTAAGCAGCAGAGCTGACCTTCAGAACTTTTCCCACCTTGAGTTAGATTTACACACCTCGCACCTTTTCATGCCTTCATGCTCTGATCCCACAGCCTTCTTCCAGAGCTCACACCAGCAAGAAACTGTTTCGCATTTTTTATGGAATGTTTTTCTAACCATGTGTATTGGCTTGCTGGAGTTGCCATATCAAAGAACCACAGACCGGGAAGCTTAAACCACATAATTTATTTCCTCCAAGCTCTGCAGACTGGAAGTCCCAGATCAGGGTGGTGGCAGGCCTGGTTTCTTCTGACGCCTCTCTCCTTGGCTCGCAGATGGCCACTTTTTGCTGCGTCCTCACATGGCCCTCCTTCAGCCAAGTTGCCTCTGTCCTGATCTCCAGCTTTACAAGGACACCAGTTGTACTGGATTAGGGCCCACCTTAATGACCGCATTTTAATTTAATCACACCTGTAAAGACCTTATCTCCAAAAAGCCATATTCTGAGGTCCTAGGGCTTAGGACTTTACATTTTTGGTGGACACAATTCAGCCCATAACACCATGATTAGCATCACAAATGTGTTTCTCCTCCTAAAGCACTTCTGAAATCCAGGGGTATAGAAATGATGGACAAAGGTAGGGGTGGGGAAGGAACAGGGGGCAACGTCCGCTTAGAAAGGCACACGGGTTTCTCTTAGAACCTTCCTGTGACACCTTCTGCTCCCTGGAATGATCTTGCTATTTCATCGTTCCCCACACCATCCATATTCACCAATGAGCATTCTATACTGTTTGTCCCTGCTCAGAACCATGACAGACCCACTCCATAAGTTATATTCTGCCCAAAGATGCTTGGGTCAGGGAGGAATGGTAACAGAATCCTTGAGACCACTTGCCAAGGCAAAGGTCACAAACTGCCTCTCCCTAAGAATGGGATGTCTTTTTCCTGACACAAAGAAACACATTTTTCTAATTAGTCTTCCCAGATGGGTACTTTTGCTAATTTCCATGTAGACTCATTTGACCCTGTCTCTGCCCCACCCTTACCCACCTCCTCCTCAGCCCTCAGAAATTTGGCTTTCTGCTGGAACTGCTCTCTCCCAACCCCCTTTGCACTTGCCCAGGTTGATGGCTTGCTCTCAGGCTCTGCTCCCATCACTGGACAGCCTGGACCTTCCATGTTTTGACACTCTTGATCTCCTGGAACTCCCCAGGCATCTCCCTCCTGGCTCCTTTTTGACTTCCGAGATCTCTGCACTGACCCTCTGCCGTTCTCACTTGACTTTACTCCTTGGAGATCCCAGCCGCACTGCCTTCTCCCCCTCACCTATGTGGGAGACTTACAGATAGGTATGTATATGTATGGCCTTCCTTCCCTTCTGGACTAAACCTTTTGGAGAACAAAATAGCCTGCTTAAAGGTAAGTATCCACTCCTCAAACCCAACAGATCTACCAATAAACTCCTTATCTTCCCAGACAGAAAGGTACACCAACAGTTCATCTCCATTCATCAAAATCCCATTTCTTGCCAGCTCAAACCTCTCTCATCCATAAAATGTTTGCTGAGCCCCTGGCCCCCAATTCTGAAACAATGATCTGTATTACTTATTTAACATCAATCATTTGCAGCCCAGTGTTGGAATTTATTCCCATGGCTATAGATATGGAAAGAGACAGAAAAAACAGAAAGGGAACAAGTTGAGGGTCAGGGAAGAGGAGTATTTGGTCTCTGTAAGTGTGGCGATAAGGGCATATTCCTCCTTCTTTACATCTTTGGTATTTAATAACACCTAAAAAAAGTTATTCATAAAGAGAGAGAAATTTGCATAAATTTATTCTCAGGAAGGCAAACCTGGGCCAAGAATGGCAGTGAGGAGTAAAGTCTATGCAGATTTAAACTTGGGTTCCTGAATTTGAATTTCTATTTCTGCTTCTCAATTCTTCCAAGGTCCTGCTATCCCTCCTGCTATCCCCAAATACACCAAGTTAAATTTGTTGTCAACTCTACAAACACTGTATATTGCTAAATTCTTTCCATTCATCACACAAGGGGAATCCTTTAATGCTTCAATCATTTAATCCTCTGCTCTGGCCAAAAAGAAGAGCTATTTTCTTCTAGAACCTCCCTCAGCTATCCTCCTCTCCAAGTCCCACCACCCTAATTACTATCCTTTTGTTCCTATAGCACAAATAAAATGTATTTCTTGCTCCCATGACAATGATGAGGATCAAGTGCTTTTCGGGGCATTTCTGCTCCATGTAGAGATTGAAACATGGAGAGGAGCTCTTGGGAGGAGCGGATATCCTGGGTGAAGAGACCGTTCTGATGCTCTTCATTCCTTTATATAGACCCAGCTTTTTATCTGATATGATTTCACTTCTGCCTGCAGGATTTCCTTTTATATTTCTTGTAGTGCAAGTCTACCAGTGAGGAATTCTCTCAACTTTCATATGTCTGCAGAAGTCTCTATTTTACCTTCATTTTGAACATTATTTTTGCTGGCATAGAATTTAGGTTGCTAGTTGTTTTTAATTTCTGCATTTTAAGACATTGCTCCACTGTCTTCTAACTTGCATTGTTTCCAAGGAGAAGTCTTCTGAAATTCTTATCTTGGTTCCTCTGTGTATAATGTATATTTTTTCTTCTGCTTATTAAGATTTTCTCCTTATCATGATTTCTAAAACTTGAAATCAAAATCAAAATAATTTTTTCATGGGCCTCATCCCTACCACCATTCTTATTCTTACCCCAGGTTGAATTTGATCATGATATGCCTCGGGCTCATTTTCTCCACATTTCTTCTGTTTGCTTTTTTTGAGTTTCTTGGATCTGTGAGTTTATAGTTTTCTATAGTTATAGGAAATTTTCAGCCATCAGTCATTATTTTCTTAAACATTTTTTATGTGTCCACCTTTTTCAACTCCAGTTACACATATATGAGGCTACCAGTGGTTATCCCACTTATTGGTTATTATCCCACTTATCCCGCTAACCGGTGGTTAACACACTGATACTCTGGCTGTGTTTGTTATCCTTTTTCCTTTGTGGGCTCCACTTTGAACAGGTTCTATTGCTAAGTCCTCAAGTTCACTAATATTTTCCTCCATAATGTCTAATCTGCTATTAATACCATCCAGTATAATTTTATCTCAGACACTGTCTTTTCATATCTAAATAGCTGACTTGGGTCTTTTTATTTTGAACTAAAGTTCATGTTTTCTCTCAATATGCTCATGACCACTACTGTCTTCTTAAACTTATGGATTACATTTATAATGAGTGTTATACTATCTCCTATACTTCTTGCTTGATGTGCCAGTACTGCAAGACTTCTACTTTTTACCCAGGCAATTTCTCAGGATTGTTTTTGCAGCTGTTCACCTGAGAAATGAGTCAACATGTCTCCCTGAACAAGGGGCAAGTTAGTCACCATTTGCAATGGATCCCACAAGTTCAGTGTAGCTTTTAGTGCAAACCCACTGAGTGAATGGCATTCATCTTGGATGCACTGTATTTCTTTGGCAAAAGGTGGCATGCATTGCTTGCTACACCATGAGCAGTAGAGTCTTTTTTCTCTGATTTGAGAGTCCCATGGCTTCTGCCAGCATCCATGAAATAGTAACAGACTAACTTATTAGTTTATATATATGGTAAAATCAAACCCCCATCCAGAAGAATAAGGCAGTGAAAACTGAACTAAAAAGTAAAAGTGGTCTGGTCTTTTAAAAATCCCAGATGAAGCTCAGGTGAGTGTATGCACATAGTCTCACATTTTGTTTGTTTAATGTAAAGGCTGAAAAAAAAGGATTCAGTGTGACATCCTCCTATAAATGGCATTGTTTGAACCACTACTATTTTACAAACATTACATTTTACAAGTACCCATCTGCACTTACGAAAAGCAAACCATGAGGATTTGCTGTATACTATCTCTCCATACATATTTCCCATGCTAACTCTCTGTATAAGTTGATTTCAGACCCCCCAATAAATTCATCAATTACCATTCTGGAAATCCTCCAGTGAGTACTTCAAGCCTGGAGAACAACTGTATTGCAGGTAAGGGGCCCCAAGAGCCAGAGATGCTTGAAGGAACTGACGAGGACATGGAAACACATAGTGATGGTCTTTGGTCTGAAAAGGCAGAAAACAAAGGAGGGAAATGGAACAAGTGAAACAGATAAGGCACAAAGCAGAGAAAATTTTAAAAAAACTGGTGAGGAGAACAGGATAGTGAAGTTAATATGGATACCACATGAGATGAAAAGGAGACTCAAGCGAACAAGGAACTCACAGGGATGCACAGAGAAAGGGAAAGCGGTAGTGGGAAGGAGAAAGCGGAGCGTGACATTTCTGGAGGGGCCGCAGCTGCAGGAGCGGCTCCTGCCTCCACAGCAAGCCCAGCACCTGGCTGCTGGGGCAGAAAGAAAGATCCAGTCCCTGGTGGCTTTCCCGGCTGAGACACAAATGAAGAAACTAGATATCAAACTTCAGCATTTGGAGGAGCAGGAAACTATCATGGACAGAGACAAAGTGGCTTTAGGACGCATGGCAGCAGTGGCTTCCTGGAGGTCAAACTTCCACATGAAACAGCTGAAATGTGCTGAGTTGTAAGCCTGGCCCCAGATGGAGAAGCAAGGCAGATCCCCAACAGGACACCAGCCGCAGGAGGACTGGACAGTGATTTGGGGCAGCAGGGCACCAGGCCCTCGGCCAGATGCCGCCGCCTCACCCTCTCCAGTCAGCTCCGATCCCAGCCCCAGGTGCCATCATGCCCAGCAGCCCACGCCAGACCACACATTTCCCACCACTGCTCCAACATCCACTCTCTGGGAGTGGCCTGCCCTCCTGGGTGCTTCCAGGGCAAGGAAACATGTTAAGACCATGAGTCTCCCTCGTAGCACCTAACAGCCTGTGCCCTGACCTAGTTTTGACCAAAAATCCAAGGACTGTTGTTCAGGACCTCTGACGCTGCCAGGACTGTCATGAAATAAAATTAGCGTAGAGAACCACTAAATTACAATAAAATCAAAATACAATTAGGTTCCGAAAATTTTTAAAAACGTAAAAAGTGAATGCAACTGGGCAGGCACTGAGCCATTATCAGTCAGATGGGCCCCAGAGGGATGTTGCAGGGGACTGGGCACTATATCCCCGATGCGTGGATCGGGGCATTAGGAAACCAGCAGCCAGGCCAGAGTCACCAAAGACTAAACTCACCAGAAGGTCTGAAGCTGGCTTTTGGCAAATGACACTAGAAGGTCCTTTGCAGACCTCCCGAGGATGGTCGGCTTTCCTTAGCAGCACTGTGCTATCTCGAGGCAGCTTCCTTTCAGATCCCCTGTATTTCCTTACTGTCCAGAAAGTTCCATCTCATGTTTTGCACAGAAACAGATACAATACCATCATTTGGGACACTTATCTGTGATCGTGTTTTTCTAAGGACTCACCCAGGCTAAGCAAAGATGCATAATTATTTTATATCATTGTTCTTCTCCGGGGTCTCACTAGTCATTTTAACAGGTATCCTCAATCTGTATACACGCCTTCACTGCTTGACTAATGCAATAGATGCTATTGGTACCCTGCTTGCTCCCGTGATGCCCTTCCTTAGGGCTGTATTTTCTCCATGGTAGCCAGTACAGAGCAAGCCATAAGGGATGGACAGGAACAGCCTTCCACCAGTGATAGACAGACAGTTAGGAGACAAACACCTGAGCTTCACTGGTCTTCATCCGAGGTGACTCTGAGAGAGTACTGTCCCCCGGGCTCCCCAGCTGAGTGGAGCTCTAGTCCCCACAGTGGGAGCCAGTTTGGTAGCCCACCATTAACTGGCTTCCTTTCCCATCTGTCCCTCTCTCTCTCCACCCATTGGGGTGATCCGGATCATCTTTCAAATGAATTCTTTACACTCAAATCTTTGTCTCAGGGTATGCTTCTGGGAGAATCCAAACAAAGACAATTACTAAAATGAAATCCTAATTAAATATAATGTGAAAACTAGTAGGACTATATAAATGTACTACTGGGATTGAGCCTAACAACTAAGTTAGGTATTTCTGCAGACATCCAAATTTATCACCAGCTACATGTCGGGTGGGGCCTGAGGCAAAATGAAAATTGTTAATTGTTTAAAAGCATGGGGAAAAAAATGTTAAAGGTGCTATAATATAAAGTGCTTTCCTTTCTCCTGCCATCTCTCAACTTGTCATGGTATTTATTTGCTATCTAATGTCATTCTAAGTAAAGAAAAAATGAATATTTTGAATTATTAGCCTGAATTCTACCATTCGTCTTTGTATAATACAATGCCAGTTTCAAATGCAGGTATAAGAGCTTGTAATTCACATGCAGAACCTCTAAAATTAAATAACCCATATTTCATAGCTCATGTATGTATATACATTTTGTTCTTACCGAAAGAGTGGAAACACTGCACAAAAGTAACTCCACTGTTCTTATTTCACTTTTTGATATTACACATTCTAACAGTCTCTCTGGCTCATGGATGAGTTAGGAAGGACTGAAAAGAAAGAAAACCATCATTTACCCCATCTTCTCATTTCCTTCTATGTCTTCACTTTCAGCATGTTTGGCTAATCCAGGGACATGACAAGCTTAAGAAAGGACATGGTAGGTTTCCTTGGTCATTCATGTTTCTTAGAAACTGACCGCCTTCTTCCTGCACTCCAAGCAAGTTCTGGGTCCAATGGGAAGCGTGGTCTTTTGGGACTGTCAGTGCCCACCCCTTCCTCTGCTCCCTGGGACCCAGGCACAGACCTTGGATAAGCTTTGAGGCATCCCTGGACTCGGACACATCATTGGTCCTGCGAATTTTGTGCTTATGGGCCACCCCTGATGCTCCATGGGCAGTAAGGACCAACGGACACTCATACTGGTTGTGATCACTCAGCGCACGGACATGCTCCGTGGTCCCATTGGACTTCATATACAAAACACAAGTTCAAAGACAGCATCATTAAGGATTTCAAGATGTTGATAGCAGGATGTTAAATGAGGGGTGTGTCCCTCCTGAGAAGAGGGGCTTGTATGGATGATGAAGGCACAGATCCTCATCACCAGTCCCGAGAGAGGGGGCACAGCATGTTGAACACTGTGAGAATCACAACTGGGAATCACAACTGTGCCTTCCAACCATGCTTTACCCAAAGGGTGACGGGTCATAGCACTGAACTCTTCCGTCACTAGAGTCTTTATAAAGTGAGTGTCTTGTTTAGGATCTTTACAAAGGCTTTTCTTCTAAAACTGTATTATTCTACTGGAGTGCGAAGGCTCCTTAACATTCTTTATCATGTTCAAGCAGATCTTATTTAAGAATTTAAAGAATTCAGCTGCCCCTTTTTGGAGGATTCCCTGCTCTCTCTGGTGCCCACTCAGAAAAGTGAATGAGGCCTGACAGCTTTAGAACACGCGGCAAAAATGAAATTCTTTCTAAATGTTAAAATAAATTTCAGGCTTAGTTTTCTCTCAAACACTGAGGGCTTGGCAGGCTTTCCCTCATGTAGTTTTTAAGCCTGAATGCACCCACGGGCACGCGCACGACCTTGGCTCCGTCTCGGCACCCCCATGCGCGTGGCCCGGCCAGCAAGGCTGCGGTGCCGGCGGACCTGCGGCTGGTGGTCTCTGGTTTCCAGTTGTGTTCCCTGCACCTGCCTTCACCCCGTTCTGTCTGTTGGAATGTCTGCTGGTTTTCCGTATCAGGCCTATGTAAGAACATAAACATTTCCCCTTTTCTCAACAAGATTCCAGCATGTGTGTGTGTGCGTGTGTGTGTGTGTGTGTGTGTGTGTGTGTGTGTGTGTGTGTACGCGTGTGTCTTACTTCCTAGAAACCGGGGCTGTTTTCTCTTGCCAGGCGCCACAACGGGCCTTCCTGTGCAGAAGGTCATTTCAATAAGGACTCCGAGCCTAGTAAGCGGAGAAAAGAAGGTCATTCTCAGACAGGATGTTGGGAAGACGCCCTGAATGAGCCTTGCTGGGCAAGAGACGCCAACGGGACCAAGAATGTGGGCCAGGCCCCCAGGAAGCTACTCATGAGCCTGCACTGTATGATAAACAGGCAACCAAAGCCTTTTCCAAACAACAAAAATCACAATGCTCCAAATTCCAGAAAATCCTTGAACAATGACTGGACATTCCTTATCTCCTGTTTGCTTATTTGTGCACCAAGAACTCTCAAAGAAACCAGAAACTGGAGTTTTGACTGGGATTCAGAGCAGGAATAAAGTGTACAAGAAGATATGCCTAGCAAAAATCTGTGCTCCCCAACAGACCCCTCCTTTAAGGGGAGAGTGAGTCTCCTCCCGCTCTGCCAGCCGCGTTGTCCGAATCCCTTCTGCTCCAATAACCATCTTGGGCTGGAGGCCAGCATGAAGTAGCTTTATGCCTAATCCACGGACACGATCAAAAGGCAGGGAGATGCTTCTGTGATTTATGTTACCAAGAGATGTAAATTGCTCAGGTTAGAAGTTCTTCCTGAATAAACAAAAAGACTTTTTTAGGGATTTCCCATTTTTGTGTGTGGCTTGGGAGAGATATCAAAGCTCCTGGTGGGTACATACATGTTCTTTTATTAAATTAAAACATGTATTATTATATTTCTATGTGTGTGCATACACATATATAATGTACAAAATTATAATAGTCTGATGTTATTTTAGAAATAAATATCAATATCTGAGAATATAAATGCTTATTCTGCAGATCGTGTATGTGCATTCTTGTTCTAATACTTGTTTATTGGGAAGACCAGTTCTTCATAAGGAATAGAAATTATCATTTGTCATTTTTCTCAGTTGGTCACATTCTACTTACAATCCCCCTTTACCTGCCCTGTATTTTTCTGTAAAACTAACAACTTCTAATGTTCCACGCAATTTATTTCAGCATATCTCACTGTGTTGTGTTTCACAGATAATGTATTTTATTCAAATTGAAGGTTTGAGGCAACCCTGCCTCGAGCAAGTCTATCACCACCATTTTTCTAACACCATCTGCTCCCTTCATGCCTCTGTCACATTTCAGTAATTCTCTCAATATTTCAAATGTTTTCATTATTATTACATTTGTTATGATGATCTGTGATCAGTGACTACTTCTCCCTGAAAACTCAGATGCTGGTTAGCATTTTTTAGTAATAAGGTATTTTTTATTAAGGTACATACATTGGGTTTTTAGATGTAATGCTAACGCACACTTAACAGACAGGAGTATAGGGTAAACATAACTTTTATATGCGTGTGGGAACCAGTTCATCTGGCTCCCTGTACTGTAGCACTCCCTTTATTGTGGTGGTCTGGAACCACACCTGCAGTCACTCCAAGGTCTACCTGTATTGCTCACTGCTTATCATCTGTTTCCCGCAGTCCCCGCCCCTTCCTTATAATGCGAGCTTCCAAGCCTACAGTTTTTCTTATTGTTTCTTTATGTATCTCAAATGCACAGAACCGTGACTGGCTCATATGAGATGCTCCAAAATTATTTATGAATGAATGAAGGCATCTGCCTCACTTCCAAAATCCAAAAGCATTAGATACTGACAAGGCACCAATGAACTGCTGGGCAGAGTGGATCTAAACAGGAGGCTGGGTTGCATGGGGTGGTTGTACTCTCTGGAGAACTTACAGGTACATCATTAAGATGTGAGGTATCGGCAGTATCAAACAGGATAGATTTTAGTGAGAAAGGCAGAACAATTTAGACCACCTGGAGCAAAACGCAGAATGGAGCCCACAAGGAAGTCTTGGGGGGTCTCCACTCTCAGACATCTTTAATGCCAGTTATCTGGAGGGACCAGTGTCCATATTGCCTGCCTGTAGGATACAAGCTGCACAGAAGACTCTTTATAATCTTCCCATGCTTTTGCCAAGACTCTGAATTTCTCAGTCTGCTTCCCAGGGACAGGAATTCACACCACATCAAACCTCCTGACAGTGCTGGCTACACAGCTGGTGGGAAAGGGACTCTGGACTTGGATCATGGAGAGAAGGAGGCGGGTGAGGTTGAGGTCAAAAACCAAGCCGGACAGCCTGGCGAAAGACTGGGGGAGGTCTGGCTTTGCTCTGGCTTCTACACTTCAATTCTGCAGAGCTTTTCAGCAAGGCTTTCTCTGACAATATCCAGATTATTTCTAAAATGAACACAATTCATTTTTCAGCTCCCTCCATAGACCATGATATAGGAATGGAGACATGGGGGTACCACAGACTCAAGAGCTGGAGCCAGGTAACGAGACAGAGTGCATAAGGAGAAAGAAGGTACATCTTTCGGACTGAAATGTAAATTCCATCCAGTTTGCCAAACCCCTATCCCACTTGTCCACCTGCCTGGTCCCTATTCAGGTAGGTACAAACTCTGCTAACTAGTCTCACTGCTCTCCCTTTGGTAGGTTGTCTGTTTAATAAGGCCAGTAAGATCCTTAAACCACCTGTGGGCTCTCTAAATAATCCAAACTTTGGGTTGTGAGTGTGGATTTTTGCATGTTACAGAGAAGTGTGCAAGGGCGTCTTTTGGCATGGTTGGGTGGGGTGAAACATCTGTATATTTTATGTCTTTAAGACAGTGATCTTGTTAAGAATGAGGAGCACTCTTAATTAACACCATCCTTTCTAACAGCAAAAGTCAATACAAATCTACTTACAGGCAGAGATAGCTTGGAATTAAATTTGGAATTGTATTTGGGGAAAAGGGTCATTTTGGGCTTTTGAAGGCACTCAGAATGAACCAGCCCCACTTACTGTTGGGGGCATTTTCCACCTTAAAAATAAACATTAAGTGGAGGCAGGTAAATGGCAGGTGTTTAAAATGTAAGCCATTTTGCCCAGGGCAGGCACCGATCCTGGCATTCAAAACTGGCATGCTGATGATGAGGTAATGGGCTTGAATCACCTACTGAGTGAGGGCTTCTTTTTGAAACAGTTCTCAGCCAGCTCAAGTACCAACCCCTCGCTCATAGGCCTAATGGCAAAACTAGAGTTGACCCTTGAACAATGCCGAGGGTTAGGGGCACTGATTCCCTAAGCAATGGAAAAATCTACATATAACTTTTGACTCCCCAAAAACCTAACTCCTAACAGTCTACTCTTGACTGGGAGCCTCACCAATAATATAGTCAATTAAAACCTATTTTGTATGCTATATGTATTATGTACTGTATTCTTACAATAAAGTAACGTAGGGAAAAGAAATTATTTTCCTAAATTGTCACAAATCTCCAAAAAATTTCCAACATGTTGACTGAAAAAAATACATGTATAAATGGACTGCTTGTTCAAGGGTCCACTGTATTACTTTAATCAGAAGGCCCAGGTTTCTCAAAGAGCAGCTTCTTTGCTTGATTTTGTCTCCCCACCTCGCAATGCTCAACTGACTCTTCTCAGCACAGTTCAGTAGACTGTCTCTGTCAGGAGAGGGCAAGTGGCCAATTGGATCTTAAACCAGCTTGAGGCCTGTAAACAAGATGTACTCTAATTAAAGGAGGGTAAATGGAAGCCTGCAAGGGGACGGAAGCAGAGCTTGGGTACAGAGACGGTTGACTCAAAGGTTAACTACCCATTGAAATAGACTAAAACAAGAAATGACCTTTCTCAGCATGGTTTTCATTAACTGCTCGACCTGTAAAGGAATAGAGATACTGCACAAGATAAGGGCTAGTCACAACCTGGACTTGGTTCCCTGGATTCTAGAAAACTTGCCAAAAACCAAAGGTGGTGGGGGAGAGCATCTGCTTTTTAAAAAGAGTCTTAAGTATAAAACGAATGTGCCATAAACTGTTTTAAAAACGTACATTCCAAGCAGCTCTGCTGCCATTTTGCTGTTTGAATGTTACCATGGCTCATTTCCCAGACCTGCCCCACTCTCCTCGGCCCTGGCTACGGATATTGCATAACAGGGTAGTTTCTAAATAAGCCCTTTGCCCACAGCCAGGGTGTCTTGATCAGAGCAAAAACTTGAAGACAGTGGCTTCTCTCCTTTCTGTCCGATGGTATCGCTCAACATGGATTTTCAAGTTTCATTTTCCACCCAACTTGACCCAGGGCTTTTTTTCCTGGGAGGTTCAGGATTTCTTGGCAGATGGTTCCCTGGGAGGGCTCAACTGCTTCCCCAGTCCTGGTAGCTTTATATTCTATTTTCAGCCTGTACACGCGATAACTCTTTTGTTCTCCAGAGAGCCCTCATGCTGACACTGCATCCTTCCTCCTTTATAATCTGTCTGTCTTTCTGTATATTTATCTCCGCAGGAATGTAGCTGCAAAGAAAGAAAAGCCAGCTACGGGGTGATTCCCTGCAGCCTATTTGGTTGTTTACAGCCTCACAAAGCATTCACCACAGAAAGGCACGTGCACAGCTCGTGGCATCCCGGAAAACAGGCTGTCTCATCAGGTACCTCTGTCAGGCACACAAGGAACTCACAACACATCTATTTTTCCCATTGCATGAGAACAAATGGTGCCTGTGAGTGCCCAAACTCAAGTGGGATAAGGGAGGTTGTTAGGAGAAACAACACAAATGGTGTGGCAACCAGTTTTCTTCCTCTCCCAGAGCCCCTGTGCCCCGCCCTCAGGATGGCCAGGCCAAGAACAGGAGTGAATTCCTGACTGGGAAGCTCCAAATGAGCACAGTGAGGGTTCTGATCAGAGCTACTGGGGGGGATGATTCCCAGGAACATCTTCCCCATTGATCTAGAACTCTTGTCTGTGGCTTCTCACGAGTCCTGTGGAGTTAGGTTTTCCATTCCATGTTCCTAAAATAAAGGTGATTAACAGATTATTTTAAAAAGAAGCTTCTGGAAGCTGGTCAAAATTCACTGCTTTAGACTCAGAGGCAGAATGGGCTGTTATGCTATTACATTCTTCCATGGAGCCTTTTCAATAAACATGATGAAACTTTAGAAGGTCAGGAAAAGTCTAGGGAGAACAACAGTTAAGGGCCCCGGCCTCCCCTCCCAGGAGCCATCTTCTAACCATGACAACAATCAAATGAAACACCCAAGCCCAGATTCTGAGCCATCTGTGCTCTCGCTTCCCAGGTCTCATTTCCCTCCCTCTCCCACTTTCCCAGTTAATTTAAGTCATCTGGGTGTTACTGCTTTTTCCAGGGGTTAAATTTCTCACTGCAAGCAAAAGGTTTCTCTCTAGGGGCTACTAGTTTCGGGGTGGGCCCAGCCTCTCCATAGCGATGCTGTGAGCTAGGAATGCCCGGGGACATTTACCTGGGTCTTCACAGACCTTTCTGCAGCATTTACCTCACTGGAGCCAATGTCAGGGTGGGCGCTGCCCTTATGGCTCCCAGTATGATTGCAAAAAGCATGGTGGCCGCAGCCATTAGGGAGCTTTGAAAAAACAAGGCTTATCCCACCCCCGGCCTCCACTGGATTAAAGGGTTCACATGGCAGTCTGCTCCTGGAGGAGCACGGTCACCACAGGTAACTACGGTATTCCCTGACCGAGGTGTGGCAGCCAGGGAGGAGTGTGGGAAACTCCTCTGCACTCCATTGCTTCTGTGCAGCCCATCAGACGTTTGTTTACCAGACATTTACTCCTTCACATTCCTCTGAATTGCTTCCTTTTCCTTTGCAATCTCAGACCCCTACCCACTTCTCCTTGGTTCAGGATGGCATATATACCTCATTTTCCCTGCCTATCTTTGGAATCTATGTCTATGGACTGTGGGACCACTTCACACCCATTAGAGTGGCTGCTATTAAAAGAAGACAAAGAAAGAAAATAAAAAATATTGGCCAGGACATGGAGAAATGAGAACCTTTGCGCGTGGTTTTGGGAATGTAAAATGGTATAGTTATTGTGGAAAACAATACAGTAGTTCCTCAAAAAATTGAAATAGGATTACCATATGATCCAGCAATTCCACTTCTGACATACAGCAAAAAGAATTGAAAGTGGAAACTGAAAGAGATACTTGTATACCCATATTCATAGCAGCGTTATTCACAACAGCCAAAAGGCAGAAACAGCTCATGTCCATCAACTGATAAATGAACAAAATATATATATATATATATATATATATATATATAATGTAATAACATTCGGCCCTAAAAAGGAAGGAAATTCTGCATGTGCATACATGGATAACCTTGAAGACATTATGCCAAGTAAAATAAGCCAGACACTAAAGGACACATTCTGCCTGATTCCACTTCTATGAGGCACCTAGAGCAGCCAAATTCATAGAGACAGAAAGTAGAAGGGGGAGGACCAGCCACTGGCGGAGGGGATGGGGAGTTAGCCAAGAGCTCTGTGGGCGGATGGTGGTGATGGCTGCACAACAGTGTGAATGCACTTCCTGCCATTGAACAGCACATTTAGAAATAGTTAAGATAATAAATTTTGTGTTATATGTATTTTGCACTTTTTTTTTCTTAAAAAAGGACCATGGAAGAGAAGGGGGGATTGTGCAAATCCTGGAGATGGAAAGCAGAGAGCATGCCTATCCCATCACAGCAGCCGCTGTGATGGCACTGCCTGGATCATTGTTGGAAATTAATTGTGAGAGAAAAAGTTGAAATATTGGGTTGAGCCAATTGGCTTAAGTGTGTGACACCAGAGTTACACATGTTATTTTATAGTGACTTGTGAGTTTCTGAGAAAGAGAATGATGTGATTCTAATGTATTTCAGGAAAACATGCATAAGTGGAAGTATGAGGGTTTATTGAACGAAGAATGGACTGGAGCTCTCTGCGAAGGAAGAAGGGCTAAGAACAGAGCCTTTTTCATGGGAATGGCAGAAGGAGAAGGGATGGGACAGATGTTGCAAAGGTGGAACCAATATGAGGGCTGAGCTAACTAGAGGAGTCAGATACAATGTCTGGAAACTTGGATAAAAGACACTAATGTGACTTGTCCTGAGTGTAGCGTGGAAGGCATAGGAAGAGATAAAAATCTTGAAACCTGTCCAATTTACAGTGTCTGTCCCTACGGGATGCCTAGTTGGGTGGAGATCTGGTTCCAAGAATGAACGATTGCTGAGCTGTGGCAGAAATACACCATCACTTGGTCCTCCAGATCCTGCCCAGAGCTCTCCCCCCACCTCCCATTCTCTAACCCTGGCCCAGGTCTCCTGCTCAATGCCACTTCCTCAGGGAAAGCCCTTCCTCATCTCCCCTGGCCCCGTTCTGATATAGGTGTCCCTGTTAGGCGCTGCCATGCTATCCTATACCCACTGCATTGCCGCACTTCCCGTGCCTTATTGCAGTTGCTATTTCAGTGTTATGATACAGTAGCCAGGCCACAGAAGATAAACACCTATTGAGTAGAAGAGAGAGAGGAAGGGAGGAGGGGAAGGAAGAAGTGGACGGAAGGAGGGAGGAAGGAAGGGAAGGAAGATCTGGAGTTCAGTAAAGAGGGAAGGCCTGAAAGTGGCAGCTGAGATGTCCTTCACAGATAAAGTCAGAAGGAAAGACAAAGACAATCTAGAGAGAGAAAATGGGATACAGCCAGGATGGAACCTTGAGAGAACTGGGGGATGGAGAAGGGAGCTGAAGACACAGCAAAGGAAAATATGAGTTCAAAGATTAGAGAAAAGTCAAGACAGAAAAGTGCCCCCAAAATAGAGAGACGGTGAGTTTCAAGAAGGAGGTGTCACAATCGGGGAGAAAGGATGAGGACAGTGACCGAGAGCGAGTCTTGGATTTGACATCCAGGAAGGCTGTGCTGGGAGACATTAGAGAGAGTGAAGGAGAAGGAGGCCTCGCCAGCTGCAAGGAGGGCTGCAGAGCGTCCTGCACGGAGGGAAAAGATGTGATGGCAGCTCAAAGGAAGAACGAGGCTCAGGTGCTTATTGCCACTCAAGGAGGTGGGAGAGATGTGAGACTCTTCATAACCTGCAGGGAGACAGTCACAGTACAAAAAAGAGGAGACCCAGGGATAGAACATAGTCAGTGGGTTTGTAGGAGCACCCAAAGGCAAGGTCAGGGACAAAGGGCTTAGCCTTCTAGAGGAAGAGGGACACATCATTCCTTTAAAAAAGGGGAGGAAGGAGGAGAGGACAAGTAAAGATAGCAGGCGGGTGAGAGAAATTGAGGGGCCTCCTTGGATGAGCCGAGGTCATCGGCTAAGTCGGGGTGAGGTAGGAGGAGTGGTAGAGGTGGGCCTGGGTCTTGGTAGGGGTGGGCCTGGGGCTGGCGCAAGGTTTGGAAATCCCTATCTGCTTAAACAGGAGAGAATTTAATATATACAGGAGGTCTGGACTCCACAGAGCCCTTAGAATCACAGCATGCAGGCCCTGGGGGCTCACACAGCCCCACCTGAGCATTCAGGGGATGGTGAGTACAAGACTTTCCAGAAAAGGAAAGGACTTTGTACTTGCTGTCCATTCTAAGAATTGTCCCAAGCAGTGAAGGCAGGCAACAGAAGAGCCCGGTCAGCCTGACTGATGCCTGCAGGGATGGCCGGCCCACTGTCCCACCTCTTCTTTGTGACCCACCTCCCTTCTAACCCTGCAGCCTGCTCTCTCCCTCCAGCTGTGAGGATCACAGGGGTCATGACCCCGGTCATGGCTGGAGCCAGCTGAACTGCAGGGAATTCCTTCCATGATGGGTGTACCTGGGGGTGCACTGGACATGGGTCATGACTTCAGAGCTACTGCCTATCTCCCTGTCAGAGATGTGCCTTTGAGTCAAAATGAGAAGAGCAGCACAGTAGAGAGGCAGGCCACCCAGCAGGGTCACCTGGGGGATGGCTAGGCTTATGCTTGTTCCTAAAAATCAGCCAATATCACTATCCCAGGAAATGAGAGGGGCGGCAGGTCACCAGGACAGGCCACTTTGGAAAACCAGGGGAAAGAGGGTAGTAATGGACAGGACACTGCAGGAAAGACTTGTAGACAGCAAGACCCCAGACACTTGGGATTTGGTGGTGCCTGGAACATGGTGATAAGAAGCCTACAGAAAGAGGAGGTAGAGAGAAACAAAACCAGTTCCCAAGCAAAGCCCCAAATGCACCGCAGTCTTACTTGGAGTTGACTTTCTCTGGGCGGCAGAGGAGTATTTTGAGGGAGAACCTATTATCAGAGAATTTTTCAGAACACAGAGTGGGATGAGCTCAGAGTTCACCTGTCAAAGCAATCCACCCACGCACACCAGAAGAGAGGGAGTGCTGCAATGAAACCCGAAAGCGTGAAAATCAGACAGGGTCTGGATGGGCGTCCGCGCCAGCCGGCTTCTCCTACACTCGTCTCTATTCAGGCAGACAGTCAGCAGGTTCCACTGAGCGAGTCTCTTCCACTGATAATTCAGTTTCATTGTGCATGTTGTACAGGTTCTCATTTAATCATCCCTACCACGCTGTGAGGTGGGCCCTCTTCTTCTTCCCATCTTACAGAAGAGAAAACTGAAGCCGAGAGAAATTAAATTACTTTTCCAAAGTCACTCACATAGTAACTAGCAGGATCCAGTCTCAGGTTCAGGCCAGTATGACTCTGAAGTCTATGTTCTTAACCAGAAGCCTCACTACCTCCCAGACGCTGCTTTTTCCTGGATACAGTAAAGATGGAAAGGGAGAAAGCTGGACGCAAGAGCGGGAGCTGATGGGAATGTTTTGAAAATCAAGAAATATTTCTGATTCTGCAGATACATTCCAACAGGCAAGGGATGTAGTTACACCAGATGCAAAAGCCAAGATCTGGTACCATCTGGTTCAGAAAGATGAGCTGGGGGGCATCCAGGCCCCAAAACTGTGTACCCCCAACTTGCATATTTTTGCCTCTGGCTTATCCCCCCTCCTGCCTCCCTTCCAAGTATTTGTAGCAGAACATTCTTTTGATAATTTTTCCTTTTAAAGGAGATACTACTCTTACTAAAAGGTTAACCAGCTAAAAATATTTTGCTCGGATTTTCCGTGTGCTCTTCTGCACTTCGCGTCTGTTTCTCTGCTTTGAGTCTTGCCTCAGAGAAACAACTGAAACATTTCCATCCACAGGGAGTTGTTTTCCAGGCACGGGTGCCAAGGTTTCTCTTCTTCTTCCTTCCCTGCTTCGCCGCGCCCTTTGGTCTTATCAGTAACTTTCAGAAGAACCTAAAGAAAGATTTTAATTTTTAAAAAGAGAAACATTTCTTTGACATTTAAGCGCCGGAGTTCCTTTTGACCAAATCCCTTTACAATAGCAAAGGCAGGGTGCTGTTGCCTGTGTGCTACTGAAATGAGAGTTCTCCTTGGGGCAGCTGTGCGCCTTGCAGAGCAATTTGAGGGGCACCCCAAAACAGTATCTGTCTGGGTTTTCTACTGACAGACTCACTTGTTTGAGCCCAGACATGGAAGATCCCTGTTCGAAGTTCTCTTCTCAGAATTCTCTTCCTTCTGCTTCTCTAGTTGGCAAAATCATACTCATTATTTAATACACAGCTCAAAGTTTACCCGCTCAGGGTCAGTTGTTTGTCTTCTAGATTTTCATGGCAGCTGACTCCTTCTGCTGTCACGGTATAGGGCATTCCCTCGTCTGCATGCCTGGGTGTCCACGGCATACTCCATTTCCCTGCTAGAGCTGTACATACTCTCAGCAGGCTGGGGCCATGTTACTACCTCTATAAAAATAAGGTCTGGGAACCTGATGGGGACTGTTATGGAAAAATCATTCTGACATTTGTTATAATGGTTAGGAAGGCTTTATTCAAAATGGCTGCAATAGGGGAGAGCAATTGGGCTCAACTCAGTACATCAAGGACAAGTGGGGATCTACATCCAAGGAGCAGGGCTGGGGGTCAACAGATGAAATATTTCTAAGAGGAGACAGCAAGAAAAGGGGGACTCTATTAAACTGATTGGCAGGTCTTTGCTAAGTCTGGGCTAGGCAGGCCAAAGATGGGAAGAGGGCAGATTTCAAGGCCTAGTCAAAAAGAGGGCTCAGGGGAGCCTGACTAAAGTTTGGCCAAGGAGAGGGCCTCAGGCAGCAAAGAGTTAGGAATGAATGAATCTAATTGCAAGAAGTAACTCATTCTTGTCATCCAACTCTGTTCACTTTATTCCTTCTGTAAACAATTATTGGTCATTTGACAAAAAGTCTTTGTCCGAAGTCCAGTCAGGTTCCTCTGAACTCCCTTCTCAAGTAGGCCCTGCATCCAGACCTGCATTGTCTGTGTCTATGTCTGCATGGTCTACCTTTAGCAAGAATCCTGCTAAGTCAGTTTAGCCGACTCCCCATCCTCCACATATGATCACCCTCAATATCTGGCTAGGTCTTTCACACCCCTCTATCCGAGGGTTGTCTGATCACCTGGCTCACCTTCAGCAAGAATCCTGTTAGATGGATTTAGCCAGAATCCCCCCCGCCTTAACTCTGATGTAATTGTCCATCTTAGTAAATACCCCCTCCTCCTGATGTCTGCTCTTAGTAATTTTCCATCCACATGCTCACCCTGCTCCTGGGCTGTAAATCCACTTTTCCTTGGTATGTTTGGAGTTAATCCCATCCAACAGGGGAGAGATGTCTCCCCTATTCAAAACCCCACTGCAGCCATCCTTACACCTAAGGAAATAATGCGCTCTAGAATAAAGTCAGCCTTACTGTGCTTCAAGAAGTGTCATGAGTGATTGTTTTCATTAGTGCATTCTTTCACCCAACCTGGCTAGAGAGCAAACTGCACCCCAGGGCATGGACTGGGATCTGGGGGGTGGACCTGCATGGAGTGCTCTGGCAGGCAAGCTGAGACCCTGGGCCCCTGAGGGCCAGGGCACAGAGGGGGGGTAGGCATCCCTGAAGACCAGCTGATGCATATAACAACTGTGCTTAAGCTCACCCTTGCACTCCAGATGTCAAATTCTTCTCATATCCAATTAAACTTCCAACCTGTTACTACTTCCTAGCCAAGGAAGTTTTTTTGGGGGGGAGGGGTTATTTTTGCCACTTAAAATTTTTCAATTCTGTTTTTAGTATTTACTTATTAATTTATTATTTTTCTTGAAGGGCAGTTGTCATGCAATATTATATTAGCTCCAGGTGTACAACATAGTGATTCAACAGTTATGCACACTATGAAATGTTCACCTGGATACATGTAGTCACAGTAAAATTTTTCTATTTATATATGAAAAGCACTGCTTTTTTTGTTTCTTTCAAGGAGTTTGAGGTTTTGAGAGTATCTTTCAGCCGAAAGCAGTCCCTATGGGGAACTCTTTAAAGATTAGGACACTTGAGAGACCCGGAGTGAATGGTAGAAAGTGGAGGTGCCCAAGGAGGGTGGAGGTGAAAGATGAGTTCCACTTATTTTTAGCCATTAAGTGGACCTTCTCCTCCCAAAAGGAGCTCCCTGTTAGTACAATACTCTCCTCAGAAGTTTTATAACTCTGTAAATATCTTCTGACCTATGCCTGACATGTCTAAGTTTTACAGGGAAAAAGACAAAGGCCCCAGAGGCTGAGACTGAGGTAAAGCTTTTGCTGAAGGTCCCAACCTTTTCCAGTACTGGGACCAGGACAGGGTCCTCTCAGGACCCTCTGACTTAGCAGGAGCTGTTGCCCTGTCAAAGGACTGTTTCCTTAGTTCACCTAATTTGAATCCTGAGGTTCTCAAGACTTGTTTCTCCAGCAGCTTTTATGCAGGAATATCCTGGCAGTTCTCCTTGGCAATTCGCATGGCCACTCAGCTTGCATTTTGTAGCTGCTGGGGAAGGAGCTCCTATTTGTGCTGTCCCCATGAGAACCAGGTACAGGGGAAGCCACAGAAAGCAAACAGCAGCTCACAATGGAAAACTCAGGAAATCACTCTCAAGGCTGCGGCATTCACCGTCCCGCCTGGTAGGGAGGCAGCCACCCAACACACCCTGCAGGTTGCAAACGCCCTAAACACGAGTCACCCGACTCACTCAACTCAGCAGTTTTCTCGAAATATCAGCTGGAGCTATGTCAATCTAAAGGTTAAAGTCAAACTATAGATATACTATATATGTGTATTATAAACAGACATTTACACATACATAATATGTGGTTATATTACATGTGTGTATTAAATATATAGGTATATTTTCAACTTTGTATTTCAAATGATTTCAAAGTTGCCAAAAGATTGCTAAAATAATAGAAAGAAATTTCATATACTCTTTACCCAGATAAACCAGATTTTAATGTTGGTTCACATATGCTTTATCATTTATTTTCTCTCTCTCTCTCTCATTTTATAAAATATATTTTTCCCCTAAACTGTTTCAGAGTCAGTTACACACATTATTCCCCTTTGTCCCTGAGTACACCAGTGTTTGGCTAAGAAGAAAGATTCCCCTCTCACATAACCACAGTACAGTTATCAAATTCAAGAAATTTAACATTGATGTGACACTGTTTTCTAATCAACAGTTCATAAAATGTGGCTATAATGTATCCCAAAAGTCCTCATGCTGTTTTAATGTTTTTAATAAAAGAAAAGAAATGTTTTACTGTCAAGATCATTCATAAAAATCTTTCCACTAATTTATACTAAGAACAAATTATTTGCTCCATTAATTATTTATTGATCTAGCTACTTTTAATTTGCTTATTGCCTAGCACTGAAAGCCTCAACTTTTTGTTTATAAATCCAGAAAGATATTCTGATGTTCTTGTTGATATCAAGGTGACTTGAAAGATCTGACATTTCATTATAAATGCAACTGAGTAGTAGGGAAGTTGAAGAGGGTAAGATACAGTCTTTAAAATTTTAGCAGGGGTGGGGCTTCTGGGGCATACAAGAATGAAACTGTGGGCTACAAATGTTTTTTAGGAAAGTCACCCCAGTCTGCATGAGACCAGGAAATGCACAGTCAACAGCCATGGAGCCAACAGCAAGTCACTAAGCCTAGCACAGACTCTTCCTTGTTCCAAGCTCCTAGTGTGTGTGTGTGTGTGTGTGTGTGTGTGTGTGTGGTAATCTCATAATAAGGGTTCCAAGCTCCTAGTGTGTGTGTGTGTGTGTGTGTGTGTGTGTGTGTGTGGTAATCTCATAATAAGGGTTCCAAGCTCCTAGTGTGTGTGTGTGTGTGTGTGTGTGGTAATCTCATAATAAGGGTTCCAAGCTCCTAGTGTGTGTGTGTGTGTGTGTGTGTGTGTGTGTGTGTGTGTGGTAATCTCATAATAAGGGTTCCAAACTCCTAGTGTGTGTGTGTGTGTGGTAATCTCATAATAATAAAAAATAGGTACTATATTAATACCCACTAACCCTCAGCCACACTCAACCTTACTTGCCTTTCTCCCAGCTCATCTCAAGAGATGTCTTATCAGGTCAAGTTTTCCTCCCTCGCCAACCATGTGTGATCTTGAGGCTATTCTTCTCTTTTCTTCTCTCCTTTGAGATTTTGCCCCAATAATTGATTTCTCTGCCTTTGTCTCTCTCACCTTTCCCTCCCTCTCCATTTTCTTTTTCCCTTATGATCTGGCACCTATTCAACTCTTTCCCCAGGAACTGGGTCCAGGTACAGCCTCACCTGGAACAGGTGCAGTGGTGGGGGTCATGCCTGGGAGGAGCAGGGCCAGAGAGGAGGGACCATAAGGACACATGTAGAGCAAGTTGCTGTGGGAGGAGAAAGTGAGCAGGGGCTTCAGTCCACAAAGACTCTGGTTGAGGGAAGGAGGTTACAATTAACTTGTAGAGACAGGACAGGGAGAGAAACAATAAATCAAAGGACATAAATAAATCTTTGGCTAGTAATAACTGTTTGCTAAGTATCTTACAGTTTAAAATAAACTCTCACAAGAGTCTACTTTAACTTATTTGCAATGTCTTGGACCCCACTAGGGTCCAGAGAAGAGATACCACAGAGAATTCCCATCAGGCATTCCCTTCCCCAGTTAACTTTACAAAGAAGAAAGGGAGAAGCTACAAAGGGAATTTAGGTTTCCAGCTTTCGGCCAAAACTGCCAGATTGGGGTCAATTGGTTTCACTTCCTCTGACCAGCTTCTTTGTATGGGAGGGAAGTGGGCAGATTGGGTTTCAAGAAGTCACACTCGCAGAGCCAGCCCAGGTGGCTGTTTCTGTCTCTTGACGACAGTAACACTACTGCTAATGAAGAAAATGGAGAGAGATAAGGGTCTCAATAGCAACCGAAATAACGCAGCAACTCCAGAGAAAGAGGAAAAGTACATTAGCAGTATGACTCTGAGAGGAGCAATTAGGACCGTGTGGGCTCAGGGATCCTGCCAGGGGCAAGCCAATGAGCAGGAAGCATGTCTATAATGTTGCTGGAAAATGGTATGGTTTATGTTGCAGATCACAACGACCCCCCAATGCGAGGCTTTGTTAAGTACATCTGTAGCCATGCTTTATCCCAGCAGCACCGTCTCTTTACAAGTACTGTATCGGTTAAGCCTCACGACCGCCTGATGAGGCAGCTTTGCAATCACTCATTCCCACACGAGGGAACCAAGGTCCCAAGACCTCTGGATCACGAGTGGTGATCATATGTGGGATTAGGTGGAGGATTCTGACTCATCCTCCACCTAATCCCACAATCATTCTTTGTTCATTTCCACTACCTGGGATGCAGACATGAAAATCATGTGACAGCAGGCCACAGTACCCATCACTCACCTTCCCTCTAATTTCTGATGGAGGTGTACTTTTCTTTCTCCAAAAGGGTCAGTAGTTTTCCTCTGCCTGTAGGATAAAATTGAAGTTCATATGCTAGTTTAGGGATCAACTGTTTCCCTTCTAGCCACACCTGCCAGGCCTCACCTGCCGTAACTCATTCTGCAGATTCAGATCCCCCTCCTGGCTTTCTGTTGTTCGCACCTGATATATCCATGTCTACACTTTTCCTCTTCAATCTAGGCCACCATTCTGCCCTCAGAAATATCTGTCAAGGCCTGTCCTAGGGCCATGTCATCTGTGAAGCTGTCTCTGACCTTCCCAGCCCCCAGGCACCTCTCCCTTTGCTGAAAGGCTGTGACATTGACTCTGCAGCTCTCATTTGGCACTTGTCAGATGTAACCTTGGATTTGATATGAACGGCCCATTGAATATGATTAACTTACCTGACCCTGGGCCACGGATAGCGAATGCCACCAGGGAGCGTGGGCCAGGAAGCCCCACAAGACATGCAAGTTAGGAAGCTGCTGGCATTGATCTGCCAAACATGACATCATGAGGCTGGGAAGGTACCAGAGGCCAGGGCCCAGGCAGAGAATGAGGAAATAGACTATTAACATACAATGAAGGCCAGAGAGGGGCAGTACTGGGAAGTGGGGATTAAAAACTCAGGTTAAAATTAGATATTTAGTAGGATTGAGCCAGAAATATTTGAGTTGGGGGTACCAGTAGTAGTTTAAAATGCTCAGAAATACCTTCTAGAAGACCACAGATTCAGCCAGCAAGATTTCTCTTATTACCATTGACATTTTTCAGAGAATTCATGGCCATGAAACAAAGCCAAGTAGGATGTTTTATCTCAAAGTTTTTCAAAGTCTTTAATATCTTTGTGTGGATTTCAGTTCTCTAGGCAGGAATATGGAGGGGAAGTTTTATCAAACTTATTTGTCCAGGGAATTCTTTTTCTCAAGAGCCTTTTCCAATTAGTGATCTTCGGAACACACTAAATAAATGCTGTTTACATTTAGTCTGACCCATGCTTCATTGTGGCTAAAGAGAGTTAAGACTGGGACATTTTATTTTCCTGTTTTTACTGTATTAAAAGCCGGAGTCATGCTTTGGACAAAAGAATGAGTCCAGACTGGATGAGTAACAGTCAAGATAACCATAGAATTCTTTAAGATGTACATCATAAAACTGGAATCCTATCAAATGATTTGATACATTTCCAAGCTGGTATCTGCTGTTTTTTAATATTAAAGACATTGAATGGTTGCTTAAGAAACTAAACAATTTTTAGTTATTTTCAACTTGTTTGTCCTGGTTTTAGCTTATGGAAAAAGCCTCACTTTGGTGACAGAACCTATTTCCCAGGCTTATTTTGTTGAGTTTGGGTGCTGTTGTTTTGAAAAAAATGTTACCTATTTGACCCATTATAAATTCTCTATCTACTCTGCATGTAAAGAAATCCTTTGACGCTCGACCTCTTCTTCCCCCTTCCAGAGATGGTGAGTCAAGGTAAACTTTTTATACATTTGAGAAAGAAATGCTTTAATATATAAAGTGATATTTGTAAAGTGGCACAAATTTCAATGTCAGGCAGAAATTCTTTTGGGGTTATTTGCCAGTTTATTATCTCTGCCTCTAGTCTCTTCCACTGTGGAGGGGTTGACATCATGTTGGGATGGTTTTTATTTAGAAATACTGTTGCAATCTAAATTTCAGTTCAAACTTTTAGTAATTCCCCCAGTACAGTTTCAAATACCACAAAGATTCCTGAAGTCACGGGTGGATGTGTTTTTTCTTGATCTTGATCCTGAAGTTACTTAGCATGCTGCTTAATTTTTCCACCACAACCAACAAGCCTGCAGCTGACATACCACCAGCCCTCATCCACAGATGTCCCTGAAACACCACTTCCCATTTCTGTGATACCAAAATGACACCTTTTTGCTTTCATCTGTTTTGGGCTCAAAATATCCAGGAAGACATAAAATGCTTTTATTTGACTTGGCCCTGTTCCTGTCCAGGGCATGCATTGAACCAGTTAAGGTGAAATAAGTCTGGAAATCATGCAGTTTTATTTATGAAAGAAATAATCTGCTTAAAAGAATTAGGCTAACTCTTGGAGAACCTTCATTAAATATGGTGGCACTTTACTGATACAAGCATTCTCCTGGCACTAGCTTATGACTCTTAGAATGAGGCTGTCCATCACAGTTAAGGTATTCCTGATAGCTGACTCCCCGCTAAGATCTCACTGGAACACATTTGGGCCTTTTTAATTCCTTTCTTAAAAAGTCTTGAGCCAAAGCACTGTGGCAAGAGAATGAGCTCGTCATGGATTACCCAGGAAGCACTCAGCTTCCCAGGGGAGCTCTCAGGTCTCTGAGGATTACCTGTGCAGGCAACTAGGCTGCCAGGGCCATTTCAAGTCTGCTCTTATTATTAGCACTTGTTTCAACAGCTCCCAGGTCTATTAAAGGACCTGTATTTCAACTTTCCCCCAAATAAGAGCAAATTGTGAAGATAAAATGAGGTCATAGATGTGAAAATAGTTTGAGAGTTAAAGTGAATACCAACATTATTACAAGGATTACCCTTATCAATAACAGGCTTCACATATTTCTTCCAGATACCTGTGGAAAAGAAACCAACAAAAGTTTTAATTTATAGATTTGAAATTTTTATTCTTTCTCATTCACTTTGCAAAATGTGTCCAAGTTAAACAAGCTTCAAATAAGGAATCTAAAGATGGACTAATCTTAGAACTAAATGGATATGGCAAGTGTCAAGTTCAAGAGGCAAACTGGTCTGGATCTAGGAAAGTCCAAGAGTAACGGACCTATATGGATGTTGTCCCATTGAAAGTTTCATTTAAGAGAAGACAAAGGAGCTAATCTATTTCCATGTTTATCGTAAAAGAAATTGGCATAGAGAGATTCTCATATGAGGTCTTGTACATAAGTGGTCAAAACCAGGGAGAAGACCCACATTTGATCTCTTCTCAGTCAATGTGCACAGGGCTTCAAAAGCCCTAAGTCTCTCAAAATTGTTCCCTTAGCCCTACAACAACATCTCTACCCATCTCTACCTTCTCCTATTTTCCACGTCAAAGATAACAAGCATCTTCTTGTATCACATCTTGGAGTCACCCAACAGCACTAATTCCCACACAAAAAAAAATAAGCAAAAGGAACAGGAGAGGTATCATTTTATGAAAACCTGTTTGGTTCCTTTTCTGGTTTCTCGTGTTCAGTCCTGATTGCTTTAGGACCCTGCGTGCATGGGCATTTGTCCACACGGCTACTACAGACCATGCTCTGTCATGAAGTTTGTGCTTTTAAATGTCAGAAAGTGCAGCTGAAAAGACCAACACTTTCCTGGGCTTGAACTATAGGATGTCTCTGCAGAACAATAAACAAAGCCAAGAAGCCCATTTTGCAACAGGATCTGAGGTGGTTGATGGCTTTGCGCACAGCTGACAGGTGAGTCACGGCCATCTCTCAGGGGCTTTCATTTATGTTGGCTGCTTTGGCTTCCTCATCTTGTACGTATTCAGTTTAGAGAATGCAAGGAATTTGCTTGCTGAGCGTTTATCCGCTGTGTTTTCTAACCAGGCTCTTTTCCACTGAGGTATGTTTCTGAAAATCCCCCTCAGCAGACTTAGCTGCCAAAGTTCAATGGGACAGTTTAAACCTGAACAAATATTCTTAAAAAATGCACTGTGCACTGTATGGAAACAGAATCTGACTTTGACTTTGAAATAGAGATATATGCGAGCTTACTACCACAACTCATGGCAAAGTCTAGAACTACATTATCATTCTGTGTGCATACAATACACTAGGGGAAGAAGTCAATGGGAGGACTCTTGCTAAGCACTCACTACATGCAACATGAGATGCAACCCCCTTTACTGGTGGGAAAACTGAAGGTCACAGAAGTAAAATTACCTGGCCAAGTTCAAATACTAAATGGTAGAGCAGAAATTTAAAACCAAGTCTCATGATTCAGTGTTATGTTGGTGTTTTCCCACTAACTAAATGTCATTGAAGTATAGACTATTAAATTAGATAAAAACCATTATGCATTAAGAGTTGGAATGACAAATCTAAGAAAAATTCAAGGTCCAGATCAATGACTTACCAAAATCATATAATTAAAGTGATTTTCTGTTTTGTGAATAACCTCAAACACTGTATCTTAACATTCTTTGAAAAGTTAGATTTGTTAGTGATAACATGCAGCAACTCTTGATTTTTCTTGTATTTAATTTCTACACATGTATTTTTACTAGGAAAAATTACCATTAGATGTATCATATGGAAATGAGTCTAAAAGAAGCCAGAGGCAAGGAGAAAAATAAAATAGAACCATTGCACCATCTAGTGATGAAACTCTTGCTTTGCAAGAAAACCACCTGATGGAATTCATTCTGCGGATCAGTCCCTGGACCTTTCTGAGCCTGAAGAATGTTCATATAATTGGCCAAAAGAAAAAGGCCTGATGATAATGAATAATGGAAATATAAGGGCAGATAAATAGGAACAGTGGAATGGGATAGATTGCTCTTTAAGATTCCATGAGAAGCTGGGGGAGAATCCAAATTCTACTCCTCAAAGATCTGCCATAGGTCCTTTTTACTTTCCTCTGATCCTATACTTTAGGTACCACTATATGAATTAACAAGGGTTCAACTTCAAAAAATAAATGACATAAGTACATTCAGAGAGTCTGAGATATTCTTCCTCCACCAAGTCTAAGACTCATTCTCCATCATAAAGATCAGTAGCAGACCTGAACATCTTTCTTTATTACCTTCTCCTCTAGCTTTGTTCTACAGAGGTGCCAATAAATCTGAAATTCAATGTTTCTTTCAATGTTCAGTAACTCAAAATACCCAAAGATAGTTTCCATATTTAAAAAATTATTAAAATGTTACTTCAATAGCCAAAGGTAATAGAATTAAAAGTTAATTTTTTAATCTCAAAAGATTTATATATTTTGTTCAAGAAATTTTTAGGACTGGTGGTCAGGAAGGAAACATTTAATAATTTTTAATTCTTATGGTTGAATGAAAAGATATGCTTCAACTAGTAATTACATGAAATAATATGTCTGTATGTGAAAAAACATTTACTTCCATTTTGCCTGCACAAGTTTAAAGCAGAGCTAGTTTTTATCTAGCAGAGTTTGTAAGAATTAGTGACTGGCTGTTATCAGTCCCAGTCTCTTTTCAGGCAGAAGACTAGTTGAGCCTAGTTGGTACGTAGCACCATCCTTCAGAAATCCCTAACAAAAAGTCAAAATATGCATGCATTTGACAATACAAATCCTGAGTTGATAATTTTTCAAATCTCCGTAATGCCATCTGGTGTCCATAATGAGATCGTGCTTCATTATAGGAAAGAGCCCCAGAATACTTGGAAGCAACCAACATGGTAAAAAGATCACAGGTAACAGAGTAAGAAAACCCCAGCTCAACATTATGAGCTGTGCGACCTTGAGAAATGTCACTTTCCCTGAACCTCAATGATTCATCTGTGAAGTGAAGGATTACTTTGGTAATCTTTAGTAATTCACTTAACTTAAAGGATTACCACAAGGGTTAAAGACTACATATAAAGTGTCTAACAGATAATAAGCACTCAATAAATGTTAGTCATTTATTATTAAAAATGACAGCATGCTTTAAAAAAAATAACTCTTAGAATTAGATGTTTATGTCGCCTGGAACTGGTTCTAGGTAAAACCATAAAATAGGCCATGATTGTCTTTCAAACTTCTTATCTTTTTCAGCACATCCCCCAAAACCTGCATGTGAAACTGGCCCAGAAAAACTGACAAAGGGTGGCAGAAAACATTCAAGTCTGAGTAAATGAGTTGAAAAGATATGTCAAGAGTCAAACACCCATAAAGCTTTTAAAGACAGGTTTATTTATAGATAAGTGCATGAAATTGAATACAGAAACTTTATTAAAATACTGTATATTACAAATTTTTAATCGAATAAATTTTGTGTAATGACATTTAAGTGCTGGATTCCCTTTCAACCACTGTTTTTGTGTGTAGCAGGAAAGAATTCACCCTGTATATTACAAGGAGAGACACGCGGACCTCAGAAATGGTCCTGTGATTAGACAGCAGATGATACTAATTGTGCATCTTTTCTTTAAAGCAATGAATTGGAACCTAGAACCTGTCTTTGCAGACCAACTTTTGAGAATCAAAAATAACATGTGTAAGTTTATTGCTGCCCTTTGAAGAAAATGAGTGATGAAAACTAATTTAAAATAAAGATCAATATCTCTAAGGCTAACCTGATGCTACTGCAATTAAAATAATTAAAATTCACTGCAAAATCTGTCTTATCCAGGAAATTATGCTATATACACAGTGAGATTTGTACATGAATTGGGAAATAAAAAATTGCTTATATAAAATTAAAAATCAATAGTATACAATATTTACAGCTTGTTAGGTATTATACATAAACATAGATTTTTAAATAATTCTTTAAAATTAAACTGTATTATGTAAACATGCAGCACACATACTCATACAGAGTAATTTATAGTCTTAACAGAAGGGGGAAACTGTTCACATAAGGTCCTTCATCACATATGCCTTTGTTTTGTGCATTGTCCCTCCAATGTCTTTTATTCCTGTCTTTATTAAGCTTCACAGTACATTAAGTATTTCTAGAGTAAAAATAAATCCCTGATGATAAACATATTCCTAAAGGTTACATAAAGTGTCTGCCCTTGTACTACAATAGAAAACTGTTTCACACTAGAATCTCTAGTTTACAACCAAACTAAATTTTAAAATCCCACACTTAATTGCCTTGACTACATTTTTTCCCCATTTCAAACTTACTTGGAAAAGAAAAATAGAGACAAATACCACTTCATGAAAATGTAATGGAAGTAGCTGTCATCTGTCATGGTCAATGGTAAAAATAACTGATTCTTCTTAAACTGTAAGGAGTTAATTCAATTACTTCATTCCCAAATTGAAGGCACACCAATTCTGAATCTCACTAAAATTCACTTTGCAAAAGTATCTTAACTTCCAAGGCACTAAGGCATCATTTAGCTTTTGAAAACTGTACTGTGATTTACTAAATGATTCATAGTGGTTTGAGAGTTAACATAATTTGAAAGTGAGTTTTTAATACCTACCAGGTAAACTGTATTTTTGCTATTTAAAGACATTTTAGTTGGTTACCTTTAAGTTAGTGTTGATTCCCTTATCCTAGAATGACTACAGTTAATGCTTTATGGTAGAATTATATGAATTTTATCAAGTTACATTACTAAAATGAAAAATACTGTGGAATTTTATATTGTTCATCTCAATGTGTAGAGCTCATGCCTGTGTGTGTGTGTGTGTGTGTGTGTGTGTGTGTGTCTGTGTGTGTGTGTCTGTGTCTGTGTGTGTGTGTATTGAGGGAAGGGCCAAAAATTTTTAAACTTCTCCACTGTAAATGCATCCAACATAACAAATACTAAGAAAATATCAACAATTAGAATACCAATTCATCCAGCATTTAAAGTAAACAATTTTAAATTACTATACAAACAAGTGCTTCTACTTTGCTTTCTATGGGGAAAAATCTAAAACGTTCCTTCCCAAAGATACTTAATGGTGATGTGCAAATACTTTAATTTAAAAATAAAGAACACTGTTCATCCTCAGTAGTACTACCAAGTTAACATTCACTTACACAGGGCTCTATACAAAGCAATGATTTTTAGAATTACCAATATGTAGCACATTGAGGACAAAAAGTATAATAGTTACGATGATTGGGCATTACAGTTCCTCCTTCTGTACATTTATGTTACACTGCTTTCCAGTTTCACTTACATACCTAAATATATTTCCCCAGAGGGGACAATCATGTCACCATTGAGGTGAGATCTACATGGGTACAGTATATAATCTAAAAAAACATGTTTAGAGGTTCATGCTTTCTTGACTTGCTACAGTATTTACTTTTCAGTAAGATTATAGCTGCGTAAACATAAGGTGTTAAGAACATTCTCTTCTAAACCAGCACCAATTCTGTCAACAAACTATGCATCTGTTTAAACTGTAACATATGACATCTGTACGGCAGGGGGAGGGAGGTTTTTAAGAAACTGCTAAATTAGTTCTCAAAACCAAGAAAGGGTTATTATGTAAGTTCAACATATGTTCAATGAACGCAATGGATATAAAAATGAGTCCCCTAAACTCAGGGGAGAGAGAAGATAGTTAAAGTTCATAGCTCAGTTCACTCAGAAATTCCGGTGTTTCCACTAATTTAATGAAGTATTAACTGCTATATCTACACATTTACTTAAATTACTTTGTATATTAAACATTACTTCCCCCAAATTCAAAGATACATTTTTAGATAACTACTTCAGCAACCTCCTCAAAAACACTGCTACCTGCACTGAACAGAGATGGCAACCCTACATACACCACACACCTACAAATGTGATATGGCTTCAGAACACTTCATGGCTCATGCATGTAAAGAAACCGAGCATTTCCTAAACACACGCACAAATACTCAGACAGGGCGGCCTTAACAGAGGGGAAATGATGCTCACATAATGAAGGGCACTTCATCGCACACACCTTTGCTTGTGTGCACTATTTCTCCCTCTCGTCCTTTCAACTTCCCTCGGCTACAAAATGCTACCATGTGTTTAAAAAAGTTCATCATCTTAAATCAAATAAGATCCTTTTTATCCTAGAGAATATCCCTCCAGGTTGTTATGAAAAGAACTGGGCGTTTGGGGAATTATGAGACTGATTACTGGTAACCATAATCACTGGGCTTCTCACCCAATTATGAAAAGAAACAGCAAGTTGCCCAATTACCCAGTAAGTGTTGCCAAACTCCTACTTGCAATCAAGACCTACTAGAATGTCCTCAGTAGCTTTCCACACTCTTCACATCTTAAAAACAAATAATGACTCTCTGAAGAGATTTTGATTAAGACTTTGAAAAATGTGTACTAGCAAGACTGAAGTAGTTAGAGACTATTTCAGAAAATATTCTTAGCATCTTGTTACTTTTCGAATTATAAAATAGATGTAAGTTAAAAAGAACAGTATTTCCTTTTCAGTTTAGAACAAAGAACAGTAACTAGGGCTTAGCACCTTTGGTCCCTGGAAGGAAGAACTGAGCAGACACTGAAGCCCAGGTCTGTCTTCCCACAGCAGTGACACTTCACCGTGAGGCCAAAGGACAGGGTGTGGAAGAGAGGTGCACACAGGGACGGGACTTTCTGGCCCTACGACAAGGACAGGACATTGCATGTAGCAGATCCAACTAATGTTGGCTCGGTGAAGCCAAGGGGAGTAAGCAGGATCGGGTACAGGAGTGAATACTGGCGACCTTTGTCTTTTTCCTGTTTTAACTAGTGGTAACACACAACTCCTAACTTAAACCTGCTTGCGCTGGCCTTGTCCACTACCACCAACTCCCAAAAGTGCTCTTAGATAAATAACTGCTGATTTTGAAAATAAACAGGTGGAGAGGAGGTAAAGGAAACAGGATAAGAGACATTTTTGTTTCCTTCTTAAATTTTTTGTAGGGAAAATACAGAAATGGCTGAACATAGGTGAATTTTACAGAACAACATATTCAATTGGTATTATAAAATGTAATTTTAAAAAATTCTAAAGACTATTATATTGATCATTTACTGCCATTCATAAACAAAGTTGACAAATGACAGACCCTAAAGCAGATCTATGCTGCTGACTTAGATTCCAGTATCTCTTCACTGCCTCACAGCAATGACATCTCAGCTACTGAAATTCCATTTAGTGGATAAGCTGGGAAAATCCAAATTCGGACAGAAAAACAGAAATAAAAAACTAGGACTTAAACTCTTAATTAGAATCAGGAAGAAAAATGTTATCCTAACCTTTTGAGGATTTAAAACCATCTTATTAGCTCTTGGTGGACTCCCATCTCAGTTATCTTTATACTTACTATAGAAAATACTTGGTACAGCACTTTACCAATAAAAACCCACCAAACACGTTTACAAAATTGAGTTAGCTACTGTGTAAGTGTTGGCTTGGGCATGTTAACATGGCAGCCCCACTCCCCTCATCTTAACTAGAGGTTCTCTGAAGACCTTTTCCAGCAACAGTCTTTGACTGTGAACTACCCTGTTCCTTACATAACAAACACATGATATTCAGGGCAGCTCATTTCTTTATTCCTCACTTAAAGAACTAACAAAACCCCAACACGTTGAGCCATTGAAACCTGTACCACAAATACTAATAAGTACACTGGAAAGCAAACTATAACAATGTAAATATTAACATCTCAAGTAAGAATCAAGCTGCAAGCACTGAATATAGCCACCACTTAGGGACTCTGCATTCTGAGCAACCAACGGAATCATCCCAGGGGACAGATGACTCGCACCGCCTTCATTTAAAGGTTTTAAGCAATATTTGTAGCTTAGATGAGGCCTCTTGACTAACCTGGATCTATGGACATTTCTAACCAGTTTATTTAATAATAACTGGTTTGGGCATATAGGAATTTCTTCTTTGGGGAATGGATTTCACTGTCAGTAATACCTTATTAACAATTTTTAAAGAAAGGAGTATAAACTGAGTTATTCCTGTTTTTGCCACAAAGAAAATTTTAAGAAGGTGTAACCTAAATACATCAATAAAGGCTTTTGTCGTTATCACAAAGGTCTCTAGCACTGCTAAGCCAAGAAAAATTTCCCCAAATTCAAAAACCTCAAACATCCTCAAATCTTTTTTAAAAACTTATTCCTCAAATTCTCCACTAGAGCATGAAATTGTTCACTGAACAAAAGCTTTCCAACTAGACTATATTCATATATATAGCAGCTTTTATATATATGTATATAATGATATATATGGGTATGTAGATATACATCATTTAAGTGTTTCTTTTCTTTATAGGAAAACCACTAACTTAAAAAAAAAATCTCACCATAGAAATATCTATTAAGACAGTTTCATCAACCACACTATTCAATTGCATTTCAAAATACCAAAAGAGTGACAGCTGCACAAAATCCTAATGGAGAAAACTGAAAGCAGCAAAGAAACCAAAACTCTCTCAAAAGTTAAAAGTGCACACACTACACACACACACAAATTCATAACATAAAGCAACTTGATAATGAGAAAGTTACAAGACACTCTGCAAGCTAATTATTAACTATCCAGTGGTACTTGCATTCTAGAGTAAAACCAGGGGTTTAAAGCTCTTTGGTCCCCACATTCAGACACTTAATGTGTTCAAGTTATTTTCTAGTTAATTTTCTATTCTGAATCACGTGCTCTAAATTACCTTACCATAACTTTCTTAAACCATAAAATAACCATATGTTAAAATACTCATTTTGTAGATCTGAAACCATATCAACATGTTACTGGTAACGCCTCTCAAACAATATGAATGCTTTCCATTATTGATAGAATAGCCAATTTTATCAATTGATACAAAAGAATAGATAGGTAGAAAGGAAGAACAAAATTCAAGTCTGACAGAAAAGAAAGCAAATTGGCTTGGAAAACTTATGATTAAATTTAATTTGAAAAAAACATCAGGAATATAAAGAACACATGACAATAATACAAAAGAATTAATTTTAAGATTTAGTTCGAATATCTCTAAGAATGCTAAGTTGATCATTGGGTTTTAAAAAAAAAGTCTAAGCTGTAGTGTTTATAAACCCCCAAAATCAGTTTCTATACTGGTAAAAGTACACCCCCAACTCTTCGTAGTTGAGTTGCTTATATATTCCTATATTCGTATGTTAACATATTCATTTTTGGTAGAGAAAAAGTGGCATGACCAACAAAGGCCTTAAATTGGAATGGGACCTAACAGAAACCTACATTTTACTAATTGGGCTATTGAATAGTGAGGCTAGAATGTGCACATTATATTTTAGATCATCCTTAACTTCATATTTTTTGCTGTGGCTTTTCTTTTGAATTAGCATATTTGTAATTGTACCTGGTATTAAAAAATCTCAGGAGACAAATTGAACCAGGTTCTGTGTCTCCTTTATCTCCTGTGCTCTTAAAAGCAGTTATGTATTGCCAAAAACCTCTTAAAATGTTTTATACTAAGGACTTTTTAATTCTAAGAAATGTCATCACAGATTCTAGCAAACTCTAATAACAGCATAAATCAAGAACTGAACAACTGAAATGGATCACCCAAATATCGGTTCAGTACTGTACTGGTATGCTGAGATTAACTGCTAAATTTTAAAATTACTTGCTATATTCCCCAATTTTTATTTAGTAAAGTTATGATGCTACCACATACTCAGAGTAAGATAGTAAGATATTCCTCTTATATAACTTGCTTGTTACTTATCTACAAATGAGGCTTTTTGTTTTCACAGCCTAATTTAGGCCACTCTTTCAATAGAGTTTTTACTCCAGAGCAAAAGTTGTTCACATTTCGTCAAAAATCAAGATACATGTGACAAGTAATATAATTACCACAGAGACACTAGTTATAAAGATGTTCTCTCCATGAGATACATGGCAAAAACTTTTTCTAGAAGGGTCAAAGAATGCAACATGCATTTCAGACTTCTCTTCTTATAGTTTATAAGAAAATCCTTAAATTCTAATTTATTACACACAAACTACCATCAATGTGTGTGACCCATCAAGTTTTGGATTCGTATGAATAGCACATTTATGCATGAGGGAAACTATTAAAGAGTGTTATTTAAGTGAGTGGAAAGGATGTACCCTATAGACCTACTTTGAGTCCTTCAGAGAGTTTAGCTAGTTTTCCATGAAGCATTATTTTCCACATAAATATAACAATAATGCCTAAACATATTAAAGCCCTAAATCCCAGAAATGTTCAACATTTAAAATCAAATAATTTATCTCATGTTAAATGATTCAGTATTCAGCACTCATACGGGAGTGAGCATTACAACACAAACTCTCACTGCATTACCTGAATTCATGTCAGATATATTCACAGCACTCATCTACACCTACACTGGGAAACTGTTACATGATCCACGTTAAAAAAAGAAAGTTTGGCACATTTATCAATTCCTCAAAACGTCCCTGTAACTTAACACAACACTGTTAAGAACGATGATTCAACACCAATGTTAACCTGATTGGCAGCTGAACAAGGTGCCTTGTCTTGTGGCTTCACATAGTGTAAAGCGCCTTGCCTGGGACAAGGCACGTAAGGTGCGGTGCGGTAGTGCAATCACGTGAACACCAGAGGGCAGTCTTCCCACACAGCTCCAGGCCTCACGTTTTGACCTGCTCCTTCCACCTTGTACAATTTCATCCCCACTTGTTTACGATGCCTTTGTCAGAGAATCTGTACATCTGTTTCCTTAAGTGAAGTAAGACATTTCCAGAGAAACC
Source organism: Manis javanica (assembly GCF_040802235.1). Lineage (NCBI taxonomy): Eukaryota > Metazoa > Chordata > Mammalia > Pholidota > Manidae > Manis > Manis javanica. Next base: position 3,054,652 of record NC_133171.1, read on the forward strand.
TCAAAGCGTGGCGAGGATCCTTGAAAAGGAGATGATTAATGTCAGTACGGTCTGTCCGACGCCCCATACCAGCGCTTCCAAAGGGGCCATGTTCTTCCCTGCCACTCTGTAAATGCCAGCTACTGCCGCACCTAGGTGAGAACAAACAGCGCGCTCACACATTTGATAACATGCATAGTTGCAACTTCTGGCCTCTTTTCATTTTAACAAAACAGAGGAGGTCAATGATCATTCTCATTTTACAGATTTTCTATCCAAGAATTTCCATGTGACTGATAAAAGTTACACTTTACATTCCACTGTTCATTACCCATTTAGTAGAAAAACAGGCTTCTCTATTCAACCACAAAATGCATACTTATGGTACATGCTGTTTACCTGACCACCACAGTATGCTCATAAAAAATAAAGAATTCATTACTACAATCTTTCACATGGGAATTTCATTGGCCAGACCTCATCAGCATTTTCAAAACCATACAACACAATATATTGATAATTAGAAATGATAAAACAGAAAAAAACTACACAAGTTAATGTTACTTCTAAATTATTCAAGAAAGTTTTTATATTAAAGGAATCTTTCAAAAAAATGAATTCTTAAATATAAAGCATAATATTTGACTAATACATTTCACAATCTACCATATAAAAGTCTACTGAGTTTTTTTCATAAAGCATACACCTGTAGTTATTTGGAAACTAGTATCTTTACATCTAATAAAAATGAAGGCTGAACCTGACCTCTATTTTAGGAAAAATGTTCTAGATAATACACACTTCTGAGAATGAGAGAATCTCAATTATACGAGCTTCTGTGATTCATCACTTCATCTTACTAATATAGTATACATAATGATGTAGTATCTAAGTGATTTTAGAAGTGCATTCAGAAATCTTAAAGGAGGAAACAATTAAATTATAATATGCCATCTCACAGATTGAGATGGGCTTAAAACCTTTCCTAGAAAAACTGTCTGCATATCGTAGAATGGTCAAATAAGAAATAAGAACAGAAATAAGTTACTTGAAGACACTGAATTGACATTTATTTGAGATATAATGTATTCACAAAAATTAGCTAAGAATTCTATAGTTCTCTTAAAATCTCCCAAATAAAAATGATTTCTGTGTAAGAGGTATAAATGGAAAAAGAAAATGATTAATCTAAGCCAAAGGCTTTCACATACATATTTTTTAAGGAAATCAAGATGTATACTATTTATTTCATACTATGTATCCTGCCAGGAACTTCACAAATATTATCTTACTTAAGTATCATACCACTCCCGAGTATTATTATCTAATTTAAAGATGAAAAAATGGAGGTTTGGAGAGACTGAATTACTAGCCCAAGAAAATTCAGTAACTACAAAAACTGGAGTTTCAATTCAGGTTAGTCTGGCTATAAATCTCCAGAGCTTTCTGTCATTTTACATTTGATTATACCAAGTGAAAAAGAGAACCAGGAATTCAGAAAATAATCAAGGAGACAATAATCATTTCAATATTAAATAAAATTTCTAATGGCACCAATATTAACTTAAGTAATAAACTTTACTAGCACAGTTGGTCATATCCTCAAATTTTTGAATTGGACAAATATCCTTAATATGTTTTTAAAATCATATGCCTTACTATCAGAAATGATGTATAAAATAAACCTGAGAAATGCTCCATTTTTATTTGGATTTACCCTAGATTTTCATGACCATCTTCTATTTTAAAAAAAAACAATGCACAATTTGGCCACTATCTCTTCAGGCCTAAGTTTTCAACAATGACCCAAGAAAATGGAAAATCTAAGCAATTACTAGTTCAGGCTACCTAGAAATGGCAAACAAATCTGTCAATTCAAACATCTCCTGCTTATATAAGATTAAGAGCATGATTTTTGGAGCTAGACTTGTGGATTAAAATTCAAGCTCTATGCCTTAGCAGCTGTGTTACACTGAGCAATCATTTAACCTCTCTGTGCCATATATCCTCAACTGCAAACTGGTGGGTGTGAAGATTAAGAGATAACAACTTGGAAAGTGTTTAGAACAGTGTCTGGTCCTCATGTGTACTCCAAAGTTTGGGTTGTAGTTGTTGCGGTAGTAAATGACAAAGGTATTTCTAATCAGTGACTCACCGTTCAAGAAATAGCGTTGAAACAGTTGGTAACCATTTGGAAGAAAAACGTTTAGGTCCCTACTGTACACTATTCCCCCAAATAAATTTCTAATGGGTTAAAGAACTAAATGTTAAATACAAAACTATGAATGTAAACTCTAAAATGTAAGAGACTATTTTTATGATCTTAGGAAAAAAGGACTGCTTACAACCACGCAAAAAAGGAGCAAAAACCATAAAGCTTTGATTACAAGGGACAGACTAGAAAAATATTTGCTATACATATAACAAACTGGTTATAAGTATCCAGAATACAGACGCACACATATACCTTCATAAGCACACATATTATAAACAATGCAGTGTTTTTTGTAATAGCAAAGATACCCACAAAATCAAAAGCTAACCCCAATATCCATTAGTCAGGAATAGGCTAAATTATACCAAGTCCATATATGGAACCCATATTATTTCAAAAGAAAAATTTACATGAATATATAAAGAACTTAAGATATATCATTTGTGCAACAAAGAAGAAGAAAACATAAAACAATATATCCTTTACTAGGATATCCACCCATATGCATGTGTGCATTTGAATAAGCATGTATATATGCAGTATGAATGAATGTAATACCTAAATAAAAATCTGGTGATACACACCAAACTTAAACTACTATTACATATGAGAAGAACACTGGTTTGAGAGTGCTAGCCAAGAGTCCTTTTCCTCATCCTTAAAATGTTTTAAGTTTTAGATGGAGACTATATGCAGCCATATATTAATTACATAATTAAAACAAACTTAAAAAACCTAAAAATTTCCATACCAACTTGCCTAAACTTCCCTACAATTCTAAGAAACTCTTTTAAGGCAAGAATATTTTTCAACCCTATTGTGCAAACAAAAATATTTGTATGGAATGATAAAGTTCACTACAACCCTTGATTTAAAAGAGCAGGGAATAAATATACTTTAAGCTAGGCAGAAATGCTTGTTGAAAAGAAAAAATGGTGTGTATGTCCAATGTCAAGTGTTTTCTGTGTGGCTAAGAAAGACATGGTGCTCATATTTATTTTTGTTCCTTTGAAGTGTCAGGGTTGGGGTCTCTGGCCCAAGGTAGAGAACCGAGAAAATCAGTGTTTGGAACAGCATCCATACGGGTTTGGAATTTAACTGGAGGTCAGGAGCCCTGGAAAAGCACTGACAGACAAAGTGAGAGGAAAGGAGAGCAGAGTTTTAAAGAACAGAGGAGCACTGAAACATTTTCACTTCGCTATCATCTTCTTTTCCAAATATGCTGACTTCTTTATTAAGTACTTAACTGTTCTACTAAGGATAAAATGGATTTCAGCTTGGAAAAGCCTCCTGTTTGAGGAAAAACAAGCAAAACTACTAAATAACCCACTTTTCTTTACACTCATTCAAAGAACAGAGGACAAGACCTTCAAGCCTACAATGAGGAGGGGAGACAAATTTAAAAAAAGAAGACACTGTAAAAAACTCCAGTTTCTACAAACAAGGGAAACATTTAATAATGTTATACAGAAAATAAAATGAACTATCCCTTTCCTCCCAGTGGATAGTCACTTAGGAACCACTTTGTAAGTTACAACTTCCCCCAAAAAGACTTATAGGATTTCCCGCTGTACGGTATGATTTCACAACTCAAGCACTTGTCAGAAAAGACTGTTCAAGTGGAACTCTATCTGAAAGATCTGAAAGAAAACAATTTTTCTGCCTATTAAATGAATTTGGAAACACTGTTACTAAATATTGAGCAGGTGCAAAGAAATGTTTATAAAATGATATGTAGATCAGAAAAATAGTAACAAATTCCCAAGTACCATCATCCAACTGAAGAAACAGAACAGCACTATTCCCTTCGAGGTTCCTGTGGACCCTCCTCACTTGCATCCCATTCTCTCCCTGAATTTGGTTTTTACCATTCCTTTGCTTTTCTTCAGCTTTACCACCTACTTATATCCTGGAAATATACATTATTTAGTTTTTTTAATAAATGGATTTTATACAAATGGATATTGTAAGCATTCTAATTTTGGCTCAGTATTATGTGTTTGAAAGTTATTTGTGTTGTATGTAGCTACAACTCATGCATTTTCACTATTGTATAGAATTCCAAGTAGGAATATACCACAACTTTATCCATTCTACTGCTGATGACATTTATTTGTTTCTAATTGTTAACAATGACAAACACTGCTTCTTTGAACATCCTTATACAGGACCCCTGGCACATATATGAGGTCAGAAGTTTTTCCACAATACATATGTAGAAGTAGAATTGCTCAGTCCTATGTTATGGTCATTTTTGACTCTAGCAGGTAATGCCAAATTGTTTTCCAAAGTAGTTATGCCAATTTATATTTCAGTCACTCCATATCTTCAGAATCATTTGATATATTTTTAAAAATTTTTATCAACCTGCTGGGTAAGAGATGTTACCCCTGTGATTAATTTGCATTTCCCTGATAATATGATTGAGCTTTTCTTATGAATGGGGTGATAGGATTTCTATTTCTATGAAATGCTTGTCAAATCTTTTGTCCATTTTTCTATTGGACTGTCTTTTTCTTATTTGATTTGCAGGGTTTTGAAAAATATAGTTTGGATATTAATCTTTTTGTATGTTAACAAACGTCTTCCTCAAACTTGTGCTTTAGTTTTCACTCTTTTTAAGGTGCAGCCAGTTCAAAAAGTACAAATATCAGGGTCTTTATTTTCTTGGTGAAACATGAGGCTAAGGTATGTGAGAACAAAAGAGACAGAAACGAAACAAGGTGCTTGCAATAAATGATACATGTTTGGAACTGCCACTATGAACAAGGACAGAAAGACTCCATTAGAAATAATGGAAGATCCCAAAAGTATTAGGGGCTAAAAAAAAGACCAGCACAGTGCAGAAGAGGTGGAGAAAGCAATAGTGCTGAGTTGATCTGAAGGTCAATAAAAGATATAAACCTACAAGGACAAGAGAGACGACGAGAAGAGCCACCAGGAGACAGAAGGTATTGATGTACACAGAAACATTAAGTGCCTGCAGAGGAATCTACCAGTGAAAAGTGATTTGATTTGCCTTTCATATTTCCTGAAAGAGAGCAAATATATCAGCTAAGGCAGAGTTAGTTTTACTAGTGTGTTGATTCTATCAGTTTGTGTAGTTAGATCAGAGGTCAGCAAACTATGATCCACAAATCTGGGCCCACCACCTGTTTTTGTACTGAATGTGAGCTGTAAGAATGGTTTTTACACTTCTAAATGGTTTAAAAAAAAAGTCCAAAAAAATAATATCTCATAATACATAAAAATTACATAAAATCTAAATTTTAGTATCCAGAAATATATTGGCATATAGCCATAGTCATTTCTGATACTGAACTATCTTTGCAATCTTAGGATAACATTTGGACGGTAAATTAGCCTATACTCTTCCATTCTTAAGTTGTCTTTATCTTGTTCAACAACAAGTTACTTTGGCCTCAGCAAATAGGCTGCAAACAGATTTTCCTCTTTCCATTTTTTGTAATAATTTGGATTAAGGAGGAAATAGCAGTTCCTTGAAAATTTGGTAGAACTCATCTGTAAACCCCATTTGAGTCTGGATTTCTTTGGGGAGGATGGGTCTTCACCATTTCGACTATTTATTTAAAAGTACTTATTGTTCTATTTATATTTTCTATTTCTTCTTATGCTAACTTTGACATTTTATATTTAGGAATATATAGCTGTTCATAACACTATGTTATTTTTATAATTTATTTTGTCTTTATTATTGTGTGTATTCTATTTCATTCTATATTTTACTTTTTTGCCTTAACTCTTTTTTAATTAGTTTGCCAGCAATTTATTCATCTTATTATCTTTCCACAGATTTTGCTAATCTTTCATAAAGTTGAAATACAAAATTTAATACCTCTATGCCAATAAAACTAGGTAATGTGATAAAAAATGATACCCTGCTCAACAACCATAACATAAGAGTTTAAGATGAACTTAATTAAAATATACAACCGTCATACTGAGAACATTTTTAAATTCTAACAAAAGACAAAGAAGATGATCTGGAAAAACGGAGCTATATTACATGTTCTTCTGTGGGACAATTTAATATGCCAATTCCTCCCAAGAATTCAATTAAATTCAATTAAATCACTCCATTAAATCCCTATTTAATTCTACTTCAATTAAATCCCAATAAAAATCATAGTTATACTTTTGAGGAACTCAGTAGACATACTCTGAAATTTGTATAAAAGAAAACAAAGATCCATGAATAGCTATGTTAACTTTGGCAAGGAGAAGACATGAGAGGGACCTAGCTCAAACAGATAATAAGCAATACTACAAAACCACAGGGATAAAAAACGTGGCCTTGCTATAAGGACAGATAAAAAGACTAACAAATCAGAACAGAGTTCAGAGACAGATCTGAGTACCTTGGACACAACACAAAAAGTGAATCAATGAGAAAATGATGGGTTTTTTTAGTAGATGGTATGCCAAAACTGACTGACTATACATGCAGGGAAAAAAATACACCTAGAATTCTGTCTAAACCAAATACAAACAAAGACTCTAGACCAGGGAGCAAATTATGACATGAAAGCCAGATACCTGTCTTTGTAAATAAAATTTTATTGGAAAAAGCCACGCATATTCATTTACATATGTCTGCGATTGCTTTTACACTACCATGGCAGAACTGAATAGTTGTGACAGAGGCCATCTGGCCTGTAAAGTTTAAAATTCTTACTCTCTGGTTCTTTAAGAAAATTTTTGCTGACTCCTGATTCAGATGAACTAAATACCTTGATATAAAAGAAAAACTGCAAAATTAACAGAAGAAAATATATCAGAATATCTTTTGACCTTGGTGTGGGGGAAAATTTCTTAAATAAGACTCTAAATTATAAACCATAAAGTAAAAAATTCCTTAAGCTGATTAAATTATACATTATATAAGGTAAAAAACCTCTTCAAGCTAATTACATAGACAGTAAGGATTTCTGCTCGAAAAATAACATCATGGATGTTATTAGGACTGAGAGAAGTTATTCGCAACATCCAGAACCAACAGTAGATCAGTATCTCTAACATATAAGAAACAGCTGAAATTTAATAAAAAGGAAACAAGAACCCCAGAAGAAAAGTAAGCAAGGAATTTAAAGGAGTAATTTGCAGAAAAAGGAATCTAATCTATTCCTAAAGCATAGGAAGAAATGTTCTAACTCATTACTAATCAGAGAAATGCAAAGTAAGCCAACAAGATGTCACGTTATACCTTCAAACTTGCTAAAATTTGAGAGCTAAAAATTGGAAACCTTTTTTCTTTCAATTCTGGTATTATCAGTATTAACTAAAATAAAAAATCACTCTGCTCTGGAAAGCAAACCTAAGTAGCAAAATACAGAAGATATGTATCTATATTCAGTGTCTTCTTCAATATAGATATCACAATTCTTTGCTAAAGTGAATATACAGCTATGAATGTGTTGGCATTCACAATTGCATTAAGAAAATAAATATAGTTAATATTCATATTGGTTAGTTTTCTTAATTCTAGTGTTTACAGGTCAGAAAACTAGTCAGAAGAAATTTAAATGTTTTATTGCTAACCTGGATACAAATTTTTACTTGAAATTGTGTCAGACTTACATTTTTAAGGATTTTAAAATATAACATTGCAGCTTTTAAAATCATTAGCTTATTTTATTCTTGAATGAATTGAAAGAAGGTGATAAATACACATATACATCACTGGGAATAAACGGAAGTACAATGACATTTCTCTTTAAAGTGTTACAATAATTCATGCCAACAGATACACACACACCTATATTACTGATGACGCCTGAACAAGCTTTTCTTCCTCTGCTCATGGCGCCACTACGACCATGGCCCCCATCAAAAACGTTGCTGGTCCCCCACATGTATCTCTGTAGCCACCATACTGAATAACTAATTGGGATTTTTCCCTTTGCCAGAATCCTTACATCAACTCCTTTTGCAACCTGCTGCCTCTACCCTACCCTGCCTCCATTCAGATTACAGGAAATGCCTCTTAATTCCTTTCTTCCCCTTTTTTCTCTCTTCTTCCCTCCCTGCTGTCTTCCTCCCTTTCCTCTGCTCTTCCTCCCCCACTACATCCACCCATCCAACCAGCATTTGTTACATTCCAGGTACTGTTTTATCACTGAGGATACAAGCCCCTGCTCTTGCAGTTTTCTCTGGGTTCTTCATATAAAATTCTATATTCAGCTATTGAAACAGGCTTCCCCACTGAACTGTTTTGCCCCTTACCAGCCCCTTTCAAAAATTCATACTTGTTCTCCACAGTCTGCAGAATAAAAACCCAAACTTTCCGGCAGGCCTTCCAAGATCCTCTAGTATCTGGCTCCAGTTTATCTTTCCAGCTGAATCTCGTACGACTTCACTGTGTACATCCTGTACCTCAGCTAAACCTGAGATTTGTTTTAAGCCACATGTATGGTGAAATGGATGAGGTGCATATGATAAAGTTACAGGGTAATGCAGCAACGATGTCAGAACAGGAGACAGCACAGAAAAACCAAAGAGCAAATGAAGGATGAGTAAACAGACTACTCACTATTTCCCACAATTTTATGATTGTCTTATTAGTGCCCCAGGACATCCCGGAGACATGGGATCAGGATTTTCCTCTAAAGGCAAGGTAGTCAATCACACGGGGCAAAGGTGACTGTGGGGCACAACAGGAGACCTTTCAACTACAGAAGAAAAGGGTCCCTCTCAGCTCTGGGCCCGAGAACTCTCTGACTATGAGGAGCCACATCCTAATGGGAGGGTCTGGGAACAGATCCCGCAGTAGCAGTGAACTGCCCCAGATGGGAGCGGCAGTCCCAGCCTCTACTGTTCACTGGCAGTGATGGGATCGACAGCAGTCTCGAGGAGCCGCCAGCTTCTGTCAGGGCCCTGTCAAGGCAGCGTGGTCCCAACAGGATGTGTGTACGCCCTGGCTCACATCAGAAACCAGAACCACCTCTCGGACCCAGGCTGCGGGGGGCTAACTGCAGTGCTGAGGGCAGGAAGCGGGAAGGAACCCGAGGGCTTCTGTGAAATGCACGAGGCCACACAGCAGGAAACCTGCATACAGCAGAGGACACTCTCCAGTAGGCTAGGGGAGACTTGTGTCATAATAATTTGTGTTTAAGAAGGAACCACAATTTTATTTTGTTGTCACATAAGTGCTCCATTTTCACTTTTTAATGACAATTATCACTGCCATATTTGTGTGCCCACCTCTTCCCTATACTAGAGAGTAAGCTCCTTTAAAGCAGAAACTACATCTGCTGTAGGATAAATTTTTCCACGAACTAGTTTGCTCTTTGTCAATTTTTACAAATTTTCTTATTTCCTACAAAACATTGCATAATGAGTAGAAGTATAAAATTATTCAATGAATAAATGCTCTTTACCTTTTAGATGAAGTGTGACTAGTGCTGAAAATATGCTACATGAAAGATTACACTAATGCTACACTTAAACAGGAATAAAGCTACCAAAACTGTAAGAGCATATCAAATTCTGCTTAAACAAAACAAGGCCAACTCACTAGTGATCATCGCTCCAGTGACAGAAGCCAGAAATCCGACGCTGACGGCAACGACAGAGATGACCCTGCCCTGCCTGTGCCTCTGCAGCGTCACGAACATGAGCACTCCCGCAGCGCCGTGCACGAACAGCGAGGAGAAGAGGGCCCAGAGGAAGACCCAGTACCACATCTCTGAAAGGAAAAAGGCGCGTTAACAATCCTGTTGGAAAACATCTTAGAAAACTCAGTTTAACAAATAGTGAGCACCCAGGTTGATGAGATAATAGATATGAAAATACCTAGTACAGCCCCTGCTACATAGGGGTACTGAACAAATAGTGGTGATTATCATCATCACTAACATTGCTGGGGAAATGATTCCCTCCGTGACTTCAGACAGTTAAGGCTACACTCTAATTTCCTGTCTCCATCACTTTATCTAATCAACCCCTAATGTATCTGTAAACCTCTTGGAGTAAATTAAAGCTAATTAATTGCTGTCTGATATATAACTTTCTATTTTCTACACGAAATAAGCATTAAGACATTTTTAAAACCACCCCTTAATTCCAATCATTCCAGAAATCAGTCAAAAATTTTATCTTTTATGATTTTAAGAATTTTAGGGAATTTCTCCTTGGTTCCTGACTTTATATACAGTTTACCTTAAACAATGTGGGGGCTAGGTGTACAGACCCCTGCACATTTCAAGCTGTGTAACCTTTGACCCCCCAAACTTAACTGATAGCCTACTGTTGACCAGAAGCCTACCACTAACTTAGTCAATTAGCTCATATTTTCTAGTCTATATTATATATTGTATTCTCACAGTAAAGCTGGAAAAGAAAATATTTTCTCAAATTATTGCAAATCTCCAAAAAATTTTTCCAATATTTATTGAAAAAAATTCACATATAAGTGGACCCAACAATTCAAACCCATGTTCCCCAAGGGTCTGCTGCACTAAAGAAATCAGTTGAAATTTCTTTTTCTTAATTCTTTGCCTCACACCATTTTTTTTTTGGTATCATTTATCTACAATTTCAAGAACATTATGTTTACTAGGCTCCCCCCTTCACCAAGTCCCCCCCACATACCCCTTCACAGTCACTGTCCATCTGCGTAGTAAGATGCTGTAAAATCACTTGTCTTCTCTTTGTTGCACAGCCCTCCCCGTGCCTCCCCCCACATTATACGTGCTAATCTTAATGGCCCCTTTCTTACCCCCTCCCCTTATCCCTCCCTTCCCACCCATCCTCCCCAGTCCCTTTCCCTTTGGTAACTGTTAGTCCATTCTTGGGTTCTGTGCTTCTGCTACTGTTTTGTTCCTTCAGTTTTCCTTTGTTCTTATACTCCACATATGAGTGAAATCATTTGGTACTTGTCTTTCCCCGCCTGGCTTATTTCACTGAGCATAATACCTTCTAGCTCCATCCATGTTGTTGTGAATGGTAGTATCTGTTTTTTTCTTATGGCTGAGTAATATTCCACTATGTATATGTACCACATCTTCTTTATCCATTCATCTACTGATGGACATTTAGGTTGCTTCCATATCTTCGCTACTGTAAATAGTGCAGCGATAAACATAGGGGTGCATCTTTGTCTTTTTCAAACTGGAGTGCTGCATTCTTAGGGTAAATTCCAGTAAGTGGAATTCCTGGGTCAAATGGTATTTCTATTTTGAGCATTCTGAGGAACCTCCATACTGCTTTCCACAATGACTGAACTAGTTTACATTCCCACCAGCAGTGTAGAAGGGTTCCCCTTTCTCCACAACCTCGCCAACATTTGTTGTTGTTTGTGTTTTGGATGGTAGCCATCCTTACTGGTGTGAGATGATATCTCATTGTGGTTTTAATTTGCATTTCTCTGATGACAAGCGATGTGGAGCACCTTTTCATGTGTCTGTTGGCCATCTGAATTTCTTCTTTAGAGAACTGTCTATTCAGCTCCTCTGACCTTTTTTAATTGGATTATTTGCTTTTTGTTTCTTGAGGTGTGTGAGCTCTTTATATATTTTGGATGTCAATCCTTTATCGGATCTGTCATTTATGAATATATTCTCCCATACTGTAGGACACCTTTTTATTCTATTGATGGTGTCCTTTGCTATACAGAAGCTTTTTAGCTTGATATAGTCCCACTTGTTCATTTTTGCCTTTGTTTCCCTTGCCCGGGGAGATATATGTTCATGAAGAAGTCACTCATGTTTATGTCCATGAGGTTTTTGCCTATGTTTTTTTCTAAGAGTTTTATGGTTTCATGACTTACATTCAGGTCTTTGATCCATTTTGAATTTACTTTTGTGTATGGAGTTAGACAGTGATCCAGTTTCATTCTCTTACATGTAGCTGTTCAGTTTTGCCAGCACCATCTGTTGAAGAGACAGTCATTTCCCCACTGTATGTCCATGGCTCCTTTATCATATATTAATTGGCCATATATGTTTGGGTTAATGTCTGGAGTCTCTATTCTGTTCCACTGGTCTGTGGCTCTGTTCTTATGCCAGTACCAAATTGTCTTAATTACTGTGGCTTTGTAGTAGAGCTTGAAGTTGGGGAGTGAGATCCCCCACTTTATTCTTCCTTCTCAGGATTGCTTTGGCTATTCAGGGTCTTTGGTGCTTCCATATGAATTCTTGAACTATTTGTTCCAGTTCATTGAAGAATGCTGTTGGTAATTTGACAGGGATTGCATCGAATCTGTATATTGCTTTGGGCAGGATGGCCATTTTGACAATATTAATTCTTCCTAGCCAGGAACATGGGATGAGTTTCCATTTGTTAGTGACCTCTTTAATTTCTCTTAAGAGTGTCTTGTAGTTTTCAGGGTATAGGTCTTTCACTTCCTTGGTTAGGTTTATTCCTAGGTATTTTATTCTTTTTGATGCTATTGTGAATGGAATTGTTTTCCTGATTTCTCTTTCTATTGGTTCATTGTTAGTGTATAGGAAAGCTACAGATTTCTGTGTGTTAATTTTGTATCCTGCATCTTTGCTGAATTCCGATATTCTACTAGTTTTGCAGTGGAGTCTTTAGGGTTTTTTATGTACAATATCATGTCATCTGCAAATAGTGACAGTTTGACTTCTTCTTTACCAGTCTGGATTCCTTGTATTTCTTTGTTTTGTCTGATTGCCGTGGCTAGGACCTCCAGTACTATGTTGAATAACAGTGGGGAGAGTGGGCGTCCCTGTCTTGTTCCCAATCTCAGAGAAAAGCTTTCAGCTTCTCGCTGTTCAGTATGATGTTGGCTGTGGGTTTGTCATATATGGCCTTTATTATGTTGAGGTACTTGCCCTCTGTGCCCATTTTGTTGAGAGTCTTTATCATGAATGGATGTTGAATATTGTCAAATGCTTTTTCAGCATCTATGGAGATGATCATGTGGTTTTTGTCCTTCTTTTGTTGATGTGGTGGATGATGCTGATGGATTTTCGAATATTGTACCATCCTTGCATCCCTGAGATGAATCCCACTTGGTCATGGTGTATGATCCTCTTGATGTATTTTTGAATTCGGTTTGCTAATATTTTGTTGAGTATTTTTGCATCTGTGTTCATCGGGGATATTGGTCTGTAATTTTCTTTTTTTGTGGGGTCTTTGCCTGGTTTTGGTATTAGGGTGATGTTGGCTTCATTGAATGAGTTTGGCAGTATTCTATCCTCTTCTATTTTTTGGAAAACTTTAAGGAGAACGGGTATTATGTCTTCTCTGTATGTCTGATAAAATTCCAAGGTAAATTCATCTGGCCCGGGGGTTTTCTTCTTGGGTAGTTTTTTGATTACTGATTCAATTTCGTTGCTGGTAATTGGTCTGTGTCTCACACCATTTTAATAATTCTGACATGGAACTTTTCAAGTTCCATTATTCTTTCTTCAGTGTATCCTCAATTACTGTTATTTTAGCTTAGTACACAGATGGTTGATGACACACCTTTCACCCTGTCCCTCTAGCATTCAATCCCTTCCTTTCTGGCATCCTGCTGCCTCCCTGTCAATCCATACAGCTCCCGTAGATACTTCCAGGTCCGTGTTCTGACTCCATCTCCCTATCCAGGCTCAACCAATCATTCCCTTCCCGTGAGAAAATCCCAGTTTCCTTGTAATAAAATCCCTCTTTTTTACATAAAGTAGTTCAGGCAAGGTTTCTATTATTTATAGCTAAAAGAGCTGATTCCAAAATGCTTGGATGTGACCTTGAGAATCTTCTTTGGTATGCAAACATTCTATAATGCAAAATATCTCAGGTGCTTTTGTGCTGGGTGTACTCTCTGTCAAAATTTAAAACAAAGGTCAATCAAATAGTCATGAAGTAAAGAGAACAAAGTGGGTATATTGAAAGTTATTATCCAAATGTCATTGAGGTACAATATATATAGTTGATGGGAATATAAAATAATATAGATGCTATGGAAAACAGTGTAGTGGTTCCTCAAAACATTTAAAAAAAAATAACTACCATATGATCCAACAATTCTACTTCTGGGTATTTATCAAAAAATGTAAAAGCAGGATTACAAAGGGATATTTGCATACCCATGTTCACAGCAGCATTATTCACAATAGCCAAGAGCTCATTGTCCATTAACATTGAGAGATGACTGAGTAAACAAATTGTCCAGCTTTTGGAATATTATTCAGCTTTAAAAAAGAATGAAATCCTGTCACCTGCTACAACATGGAAGATGACATTATGCTGAGTAAAATAAGCTGAGTAAATATGCCGAGTAAAATAAGCCAGTCACAAAAGGACAAATACTATCTGATTCCAGTTATATGAGATAATTAAAGTAGTCAAAGTCATAGCCACAGAAAATAGAATGGTGGCTGCTGGGGGAGGGGAAAATGGAGAGCTGTTGTTTAATTGGTGTAGAGACTCAGTTTTGCAAGATGAAAAAGATGTGGAGATCTGCTGTACAGTGTGATATACTTAATGCTAATAAACTGTGCATTTAAAAAGTTAAGATGGTAAATTTTATGTTCTTTTTTTACATTTGAAAAATTGTTTTTTAAAAGTATGGATATAATTTTACAAGATAAATATTTTATATCAAGAACATAAATAACTAGGCATTTAAAAACAAAACAGAAAGCTCACTAGAGGAAGGATGGTATAGTTATGAAAGGTAATACTAGCCATCTTTGTGGCAATGGAACTCTTCTGTATTTTGACTGTGGTGGTGGTTACACATAGAAGTGATAAAACTGTATAGAACTACATACACACACACACACACACACACACGTGAGTGCACATATACAATACTGGTGAAACCAGAATACGGTTGATGGATCATATCAATATCATTATCATAGTTTCAATAATATGTGGCTTCCCACGATGTTCCCATTGAGTAAATTGGGTAAAGAGTTCTCTGTATTATTTCTAACAATTAAATGTGAATCTACAACTATCTCAAAATTAAAAGTTCAATTTTTTAGCAAAAGGAAGGGAAGATACTTATTAGACAAAGTTTAAAAAAAAATCATTTCACCCTACTAATTTCTTAAGAATTGAAACTTAGCATGGACTCAGATAATCTGAAACCGTTTCAAGGAAGAGATGTGGTACATTTTTCAATGTGGGTTTAAGTGCCATGTATGGTTCTCAAAGGAGTAAGAGAGAGATGCCAGTGATTAAGGAAAGAAACAAAGCTTGCCTTTTGAGGTTTTTCTCTCCTAGCTTTCAGGGAAATAGTGCTTTCATGCTGTCACTCCCCGACAAATGGCTTCAATTTATAATAAATGCATAAAAGACAAAAAGGCTTAAATTGCTCAGAGGATATTTATATTTTAAAAGACATTATTTTCCAAAGTGAACCTAATAAAGTGAGAATATAAGGGAGTAATAATGTGTGGAGGGGGACATTTTTATCAAAAGCGCTCTGAGACAAGAAAACATATTACTCTGCGACACACACTTTTAGTAAAAGAAGTCAATAATCTGCCTTGTATCCCAAGCCCACTTCTGACAGCTTATCAGATCCACCCCCAAAAGTATTTTCCTTTGTTGTCCTTTTAATACAAATAGAATGAATAATTTCTTGACTATATTTAACACTATGAATGAGGGATTAACATTATAAGTAATGTTGTTTGCCTACTGACTCTGCAGCTGTTGAACTCAATAAATTTATCTAATAATTAGGGAACGTAAATTTTAAGTGTAATATTTTATAAAGTCCAAGACTTCAAAGAAATAAACCATTAAAATACAATTTCAGGATAAAGAAGATGTGGTACATATACACAATGGAATATTATTCAGCCATAAGAAGAAAACAAATCCTACCATTTGCAACAAAATGGATGGAGTGAGAGGGTATTATGCTCAGTGAAATAAGCCAGGCAGAGAAAGACAAGTACCAAATGATTTCACTCATATGTAGAGTATAAGAATAAAGGAAAACTGAAGGAACAAAACAGCAGCAGACTCACAGAACCCAAGAATGGACTAATAGTTGCCAAAGGGAAAGGGACTGGGAGGATGGGTGGGAAGGGAGGGAAAGGGACTGGGAGGATGGGTGGGAAGGGAGGGATAAGGGGAGGGGGTAAGAAAGGGGCCATTAAGATTAGCATGTATAATGTGGGGGGAGGCACGGGGAGGGCTGTGCAACACAGAAAAGACAAGTCGTGATTCTACAGCATCTTACTACGCTGATGGACAGTGACTGTAATGGGGTTTGTGGGGGGGACTTGGTGAAGGGGGGAGTCTAGTAAACATAATGTTCCTCATGTAATTGTAGATTAATGATACAAAAATTTAAAAAAATAAAATGTTATTGCAAATATGTTGTCGCGCCCCTTCAGGGACCGAAGCAACACGCCCAAGGTCTTGGTTCTTCTCTAGGCTTTATTGTCTAATCTTCCGCGGTGGTTACAGCAGTTGTCTGGAAGCTCCTCTCCCTCCCGGCGGGCTCCCTTATATTCAGTCACCCAACCAATCCGGGACAGTATCATGCATGACCTTTAAGCGGATAGGTGTCACGCGCCACTCTAAGCAGGCAGCACAAGCTGTGCACGGGTACGGAAGTCTGCTGGGCCAATCCCCAACAGGGAAGAGGGGAAAGGGTGGTGAGCAGGAAGCAGGTGCCATCTTTAGGGCGTTGTCCAGCTAGAGTGGGGCTCAGCCTTGGCCATAGGCCGGGCCCCCACAATATGTTATCTTTAAAAAATAGTTTTTCATTATAGAATTCATCAAAGGAGAAGATACTCTACCAGGCAAGCGGTTCTCAACACTCATAAGAATTACTCTTAGAGCAACTAAAACAATTTCTGGAGGTGGAACTTAAACAACTACATTTTCACCAACTCTACCAAATAATCATGACATGCAATAGAGATGGAAATTACTACTCTAGGCTAAAGTTACATTAACAGGTACTTACTAAAAATTCCAAAAGTCATAAAAACAAGATGTCTCATTAGACAAACACTGAATATATTTTTTAATCCTTTATAGAGTATCTACCCTTTCTAAGAGAATCAACAGCAAGTAGATACTGCACACTTACTGTGTACTCAATATACTCTAAGCTTCAAGCTGAAAATAACCCTATCAGGGAGACTGTGTTTTGCAGATGTTCATAATTTCTACCGTTTTTAGAAAAATGGTCCACATTATAAGTTTAAACAGTCTGTATTCAGATTAGGTCATCTCAGCTTTTCTTTTTCCTTCCAGTAAATTTAAGGTGTGTAAATTATTCTCAATTCTAACAATAATACCTCAGTTTGGTGCTATGTCCCATGTACGTGGCTTACTAGACTCTCAGGGAGAATCTAATAATGATGCATTTACAATTGGTTCAGGGGTGGGCAACGTATGGTCCATGAGCCATATCTGGCCTACCACCTGTTTTTCTATGTAGTCTGTGAGTTAAGAATGGTTTTTTACATTTTGAAATGGTCAGAAAAAAATCAAAAGAATATTTTAGGACACATTAAAAACTGCACAAAATTTAAATTTCAGTCCACAAAGTTTTACTGTAATACAGTTATCCTCATTCATACTGTCCATGGCTACTTTCATGCTACCATGGCTGAGCTAAGTCATTATGATGGGGACCACATGGGCTGAAAATACTTATTGTACTTACTGTATGCTGAGGACTGGTCCTTTACAGAGAAAGCTTGCTGACTCCTGATCTAGTTGATTTTTGACAAAACCTCACCAGACTGATGGGCTGAAGAAAAGTTATGGCTTTGTAATTTTATCTTTTTCTCACTGTCAGGGTGAGAATAACATTCTTTACTGTTTTCTATATCCTAAATTCTGATTAAAATTTAAATCTAGTAACAGAATGTTTTAGTAAGCATAGGTTTAAAATTTGATGAAATAAATCATGCATTTAGGGAAAAGACTGGAGAACATTACAAACTTGAGATTTACTGCAGAACATGGTATGTAATAAAAATTACAGGTAATCTTCACATTTACTACTGATGCATTCCTGGTTTTAGCTTTTTTACTCCTTGCTTCTTACCAACATTTAAACAGTACTTCAGCTGTCTTAAGCACACTTTCCCATGCTTCCACACCTGATAGCCCTGCCAGCTATTGAGCTATCCCCAGCAGAAATCTGGGAGGCCAGACATGACATCTCCCTCATCTCCATTACCCAGAACATCAGCAATTTCTAAATATTTAAATTATTATCAATCCTAAGGCCAGTGCCTCAGTCCAGGCCTGAATTTCTCTTTGGGCTCTTGAAATAACCTGATAGTCTCTCCTCCTCTTCCTTTACTCCCACTTTTTTCTTCTTATATTTCAGTTTGAATAATCTCTATTGTTCCATCTTTAAGTTCTCTGATTTCTGCTTAAGTCCCTTAAGTCTAAGGGATTCTTCATTTCATGAATTTTCATTATTTCATGATGGTCTCTCATCTCATGCCAGCCCCACATTCCCATATCTACCAGGATAATTAATCTTAACATAGGTAATTGATTGCAGTACTTCCTTATTTGAAGTCAAATAAGTAACCTGACAACAAAGTAACCTGAATTCCAAAAAGGGACAGTCCCCTACAAGGAGTGAGGAAGCCTACAAATTCTCACCTGTGGTGAAACACAGAAGAAACACTTTCTTATTTTTAATCACTAACATTTTAACCATATTTAAAAATATGTGGCCAAACTTGTCCACTTGAAACTTCATTTAACATAGCACAAATTAAAGCTATTGTAGATATTTAATAGTTGTCCACCTGTTTCTTAAAGCGAAAACACTAATTTTAAATTTAATTGTGACACCTTCCAGAACTACCTTAATATACCACCTCTCTCAAAGCTTATGGTAAAACTGTGTATTACCCTCTTAAACTAAATTACCCTTTTGCCAGCTAATTGCATAATTTCAAATTGTAAACTACAGTACTTATTATTGAATAGTGAAAGAAAATTCTTAGAAAAACAAGTTTTTAACTTTAAAACAATCAAAATAATCATCTGCTTTATAGAAATCAGGTTAAGGCTATTTAAAATAGTTCAAAAATTGCTCTGTATTTAAGCCATTGCACTATCTTCCTCAAAGATGTCAATTTGTTTGTTCTTCCTCATAATTAATGGGCTACTCAGTTATAAAAGTATAAGGAAGAAATGTCAAATCCAAATCCACTATTAAATTATAATGGATCATTATACAACAGCTTTAATTGTTACTACTTATATATCCTCAAACACCTTAAATCATACATGTCATACCAAAAAGTCAGTCAGTAATAACATGTTTGTTTGAATTAATCGCTGACCTAAAAACATCATTTCAATGAATGACAAAATGTTTTACAACATCTACGATCTCATGATACTATATTTTCAAGGGAAAGTCACAGTGAATACTGAAAAATGAACTTTTTACATCAATGAGCATAATTTAATATGAAACTCCCAATACAACAAATTTCTAGAATTAAACCTGAATAAGACACCAAATGAATGAAAGATAAGAAAATAAAAGCGCTACCAGAAAAACACAGCAAGTACTGCATGAGCACAGTCAGTCACACCTTTGATATTATAGACAGTAATCTCGAGCACGCAGTTATGCCACACTAAGATTAAGCAGATTATTTCAGAACTGGAAGGAATCTTCAGACACTCAATGCAGAGTTTCAACCTAAACCAAGTTTTAAGAAGGCCTAATTCTAAGAGCTATTAAAAGGCCTAATTCTAATAGCTATTAAATGGTGTTCTAGAATAAAGATTTTCTAGATCCTAAACTTCACCCTACAAATTAGCATACTAAAAGTCTGAAGAAGCTCCTTTGAAAGATAAAGTTTAATTTTAAAGATTAAAGAAATAGGTTTATATGCAAATGGTATTTTTCTTATAGTAAAATCTCTAAACTCTTTTCCTTAACTCATTAAAATCTGTAGATCAGTTCTCCCTTAACATCAATATGAGAATTGTTGGCATTAGACTGTATTATGGATGAGAAAGCCGAGGCTTAGCATATATGTGGTACGTCTTAAGTACAAAAGCCAATGAGTAACATTCGAGGATAAAGCTCAGTTTCTTGACTCTTAAATTTAAGGATCCTATTGCTTCTTTAGACTCTATTTGCATGCAGAAATCTAGTGGAACCCATATTATCCTGGGGGGAAAATTCCAATAATTGCTCATTATGTGAGCATTTGCATAAACATTATTAATGTTTAATTCTCATATATACTGCAGATTTAATATAACCAGTCTAGAATTATTTAAATATTATCATTAAACAGGAATTTTTCTCTATAGCTAATAGCTCATATAAACAAACATTTTTTTAAATTGGTTAAGGTGTCCTCTTGGAAATAAATGAGTCATTTATATTGAAATTTTAGTTAAGTCTTTAACTATACGATATATGCCATATTAACCTGAATCATATATCACAATATGGCCATAAATTGATCACAAAAAATTTAATTTTTTCAAATTAGGTGTTCCTAATCCTTTAACTCCTGGTAACAAAGTCGCCTGAAGAGTTTAGAATGTAACTTCCTAGGCCCTTTTCTCAAAGATCCAAAATTCTATAACTATGGACTGGGGCATATGGATCTGTACCCTTAGCCAGCTCCAGGTGTTTCTGATATGTAAGCAAAGTTCAGAAACCATGTTAGATTAAAGTAACTCATGGTAGACGATAGGAGAGGGGGAGAATTTTATAATTAAAATTCAGTTTCACATTACTGATGAAAACATCTTAGCTAAACAAAGATATTTCAAGAGCAGTAGGACAGTTATGACCCATTCTTCAAAAGTTTGCATTACACAACGTCACTTTTATGAAAGACTTGATAGATTATATTCCGAGATTACATTATAAGAACATAAGCAACTAGACCCAGGTAAGTCTGGCTCTTCCTGCTTGCATGAAGTTTGGTGAAAAAAATCTCCTTTTCTTTTAAGATTTAGTCTACTCGGCTAAGGTCACCTGTCTAATGATGCCTTTTTCAAATGCATTGCTACTGCCACTGTTCATTCTGATTGATTTATGGCTAAATTAGTCATTTAAAATACACAGTTATCCTATCACAGCTGATATAATCATATACAATTTATAGAACAATAAGTCATATGGCCACTTCAATTACAGGAAATGAGATGCAACAAAATGTGAGATGCACAGTGACAGGCAGTGAGTATCCAACAATGTGGCGGTTAGTATACTGACTCACCTCTGACTGAATGAGGGTGAATTTGACATGCTACACTCTTGTAGTTCTCCTTATATCTAACCATTCTTAATTCCAATTTCCTTCCCTGGTTCCCTGGTTCCAATTCCTCCCCCATCCCTGCTTCATCTTTACTCTTCCGTGTAGGTTTCCTTTCTAGAGAAAAAATATCCCTAATTATTCTGACTCCACTTCATAATTATCTTATCTTCCTGGTCCTTCCTTTCAATCACTAAACAAAGCAAACATAAATAAATTTATATTCTGGTATTTAACTATTAAAGATTAAAAAAACATAGCTTACAAAGTCTCAAGACAACTAGAAATTAGTTTAGGTTTAAGAAGTGTCATCTTGTCTTAGGGCTTGGTATTGCCAGAGGATGACTCAAAGATAATGAGATGGGAATTAAGAAAATAAAAACCTGATGACAATTTTGATTTCTGAAAAATTACAGTAACTTAATTTTCAGTAAGACATACAGGTAAGCCTTCCAAAAAGTGAAGTCCTATAAAGTACAGATCATACCAGCATTTATTAATTGGCTCTGTACAACAAAGGAGTAAGAGATTTTTCACAGTATTTCAGAGAAAGTAAATTTTGGGGTCTGAAACAAATAGTGAAAAGCAGCACATTGTTTTTAGGGCTACATTTACACAACATAAATATCTGTAAGTGGACATTTCAAGTAAGTATCTACGTGGACTCATCTCCTATAGAAGAGCATTTAGGAAGAGGAATTTAACCTAAAGGGATGCTAGGCTGCAGAGCACGACTAAAAGCAGCGCACCTGCCTGGGAGCACAGCTAAAGGAACGTGCTGACTATACTTCATATGGTGTGAACAATCCCAAACATGTATAATATACCAACTTTTTCCCCTTTTCTCTTTTTCTGCAGACAATCAATATTAAAGCTAAAGTGGCTTAGCAATTCTAAAGTCTAAAGGGGAACTATGATACTGGGCATGCATATCATCTAACTAAATAAGCATATATATATATTTGACACACACACACACACAGATTTCCTATTCTAGTGTGACTTCCCAGCTTCCTGATGTTCATAACAATAGAAAGAGGGGAGCACATGCTCCCACATTTGCAGCTGACACTGGATGGTAGATGAGCCTGAAACCAGCCTTTGCCCTTTTTCCCAGGGACCAATTATCCCTTTCCCAACACCAGCCTGCTCTGTGTTTACCCAGGAGTTTAGGAATTGTGCCTTTTTCTAAGTAAAAAATTGTTCTCTCAACTCTTAGCAACAAAATTTGGGTCAGACATAAAGTTGGAGGCCAGTGTAGTTGAAGAAATAAAGGTAAGCAAAAAATACATTTCACTGTAGATATTTTTTAAAAGCTGTTATCCATAAAACTGAAAGAGTATATGCGTATGTATAATATTTCTAAAATAAAGAAGTCAAACTGTCTAACTTACAGCTCTAAAATGTGAAGCTAGTTCTAATTTCTAGTTTTCACTATCACTTTTTAAAACTGTGTTTCTATCAAATTAATACATACATGAGACTACTTTCTAAAGGTCAATCTCTAAGATAAAAAGGTCAATATGAAAACTATACCTATGTGATAAGATACGAATAGAATAAATCATACCTGCTAGTTTGTATGAAGAAAAAAAGAGATAATGTACATTCTTTTTATTTTTAATTAACCACAATTCTTATTAGCCAGATTTCCACAAATTCTTCACATAGCCATTTCTTAAATCCAAATCAGTCTGGTTCTACACTATGCTCCTTCTATATCACCCGTTTCAGTGCCAAGTTCATTACGATAACAAAATTGCCTTCTGACTTAATAATATGCATTATCATAATCAGAAGAGGTAATACTTTTTCATTTATTAGCTATCAGATCTAAGTAAGTTACTGTTTCAGTGTCTGGGTCTATAAAATAAGGATAAACAAATTTCTTTCAAGCTTATTGAAAAGATTAAATAAAATACATGAAAGCATGGTAACCAGCACAAAAAAGTTAGTATTTGTGTGTTTTAAAAGTATAAAAAACAGAAAAACAAAAAAAAACAAAATTATAACTTTAAAATATCTATAAAAGTTGCTTAAACACCTTATTCCCTAGTTACAGCATATTCAACAAATGTAGCTCAAACATAACTACAACCAGACCATTTAAATCATGCTACTGTTAAGCATTGTTTTAAAAATTCAACTCAGTAACCATGTATTATGCATTTGCTATATGGTCAGGTACAATAATGCTAGGGTTCCAGAATTCTGTGATTAAAACAATGATACCAAACATAAAAAGCCCAGAGTCCAGAAAGGACAAAAAAAAATTACAATGTAGTTCAAAAATACAGTAATAAAAGCACAAGTACAAGGAGGGGCAGTAGCAGGATGAAGCATGTAATAATACATCCTGTCTGGAGAGGGTAAAGAGGAAGCAGCCAAAGACGCATGAAGAGGGGAAAGACTAGTTCTTCCCCCAATGACTGAGATTCAAAGCCCAGTTCAACCATTTACTAGATGTCGGTTTGGAGTAATTTCTCTCTTAGCCTTTTTGTAACTCTACTTTGGAGATTTATTCTGAAGAACAGATATAGTATATGTAAAGTGCCTGATACACAGTAGGCTCTCAATAAACAGCAGTTGTTTTGTTTCAAGTGACTAAGGTCACTGACATGGAGAAGGCTGTAGAGGTCCGAGCCCGCCGAGGTCGGACCCCCAGCCCTTCTAAGATGGCGCTCACATCCGGTAATGGCACATCCCACACATCCGCTCTGCCGAGTAGGAGAATCCCCCTCCCAGACCTTATAAGTAGTTCCGTGCTCGTGCACACTGCATGATTTCCACCCTGTCGCCAATAGAGTTAAAGGTCACGCATGCTCTCCCCTTTGATTGGTCTAGGAAACATATATATAGCGGTAGTTCGTAGTAGGAAGGAGAAGCCAGCAAGCTAGCCTGTAGAGACCGGAGGAATTAGAGGAAAACTAAAAGAGCTCTAACATACTTGCCTGCGTGCAAGCTGCAATCTTTCTGTAACACCACCGGTGAGAAGAAATTAAAGCTGATTGAAACCGAACCAGGTCTCCTGTGATCGCGTTGACTCGACCCACGAGAAGGAGCGATAGAAGGCCACAATGAACGCATCAGAATGTTACCACTTACAGAATCCACTTTTTAGAAGTGGAGTGATTCATAAGGTGTGGCACTCACCCACTGGTGAAACATTTCTTTCTGCAAGTTTACCCTGACAAATTTGCGTATTCAGACTCCAGTTGTTTCCTAGAAGATGGTCTCATTGTTCTTTCTCAGTCCCACAGCAGTCCTAGTTTTGGATGCTCAGCATATCCGGTGTGAAATGGCCAAATCTGACGAGCATCTGATGATTATTATAGTAAGAGATAAACAGAGCTAATTCTGGGTTGAAACTACTATTAGCAACCTAATGGTTGACTTGTAGAATTGGAAGCCACACTAATGGTTAGAAACTTAAAGTAAATATGTTAAAAATATTGTTAAACCTGACCAAGAGGTAAGTTACATTTACATTTATTCTATAGCTCCCAAAGCTAATTTTCCCTAAATACCTATTGATGAGCTAAGCCAGTCATTAACATATACAAATATATATTAAGTCCTTACTTTTCATTCTAATAACATCATTGATAGATCTGAAATATGACACTGGATACATAAAAGCAAAGCGTAAGATAAAGCAGTCTATCTAAATTCAGTTGATCATGAAGTGTGGTCTTTATGTCAATAGTTTTTCAGAAGAA
This sequence comes from Manis javanica, assembly GCF_040802235.1. Lineage (NCBI taxonomy): Eukaryota > Metazoa > Chordata > Mammalia > Pholidota > Manidae > Manis > Manis javanica. Next base: position 3,079,779 of record NC_133171.1, read on the forward strand.
TATGTTCTTGATCTGCAATCATTATGAAAGATCAGTTTGCTCCAAGTTAAATAACCACAAATTAAAAGTGAGGACACCATGAATCAATCCAGAATCTACCTTGATTTTACAGTTTCCACATTCATAAAATCAGTGAATTTAGTTGTCCTTGTCGTTTATAATTCCATAAAGTTTTTCTCTATAAATATCTAAATCCATACATACACGCACACACACAATGTGCATGTATTCTGTCAAGACAGATTGTAAAATGCTCTTCATACTTTTAATCAGTTTGACATAATGCATTTTTAACTACACTTTCTACCAAAATTGGCTTCCTTACGCATTTTCAAGAATTAAATCCTTAATATGTTTTTAAGCTTCTCTGAGAAACAGGCACTGAGGAGCCACTAAATTGCAACTGAGTGTCTTTATTGTAAATACTCATCTTTAGAGGGTAATTTTTTAAATTGAGAACTCGAGTATAATATAAGCATTTCCACATAAACAAAAGTAGAAGTTTCTTCACAAAGCAAATATAGATGTGAAAAAGATATGAGTATTGCTCACTTTTACATTTAAAATTGATGTTTATTATTATAATGTAGTTAAGTCCAATTCCCTTCTGATAGCCTTGACGAATTAAGGGAAATACACCAAATTATCAAATCTCACAGAAACGGCAGCTTGAGGGCCAGAGGGGAAGAGACAGACAAAAGGAAATTAGAGAGGGAGATGACTGCACTAGCCTTTGGCCCAGCCCCTGGCCCATTATAATCTACTTAATTTGTCATCCAAGTCAACGAAAAATTTAAGTTTAAGCAAATTGACCCCTGTTGAGCAGTGAGTCTATGTCCTGCATTCGGCTTGAGATTTGCCAGAAAAAAAAAAAAAAGAGTTAAGCCAAAAAAATGGATCAACAGCAAGAAGCGGGTGTGTGTGCCTGTGAGTGCGGGGATAAATAACGCTAAATGTGCTCCAGTCTCAGCATTAATGCAATTCCGCGCGTACTAGAAGGGGAGGGCTGTTGGGACCCTCCCCTAGCCCGGAAGCAGGCGGGAGTCGTGGGTCCTCCCCCGCGGTGCAAGCGCCCCGGAGCGTCCGGGGAGCCGGCGACGGCGCCCCCTGAACAGGCGCCGAGTGGATCCGATTAACACCTTCCTGGCCAGGACCCAGGGCCGCAAGTGCCAGAGCCGGGCGTCCACGGGGCTGGGGCGGCGAGGAGTGCCAGCTCCCCTCGGAGGGAGAAAGGCGGGGGGCGGCACCGCACCCCGTTCCCAACCCGGCGCAGCAATTACCCGTGAGGTTCCTCAGCACCGTCCCGTGGGCCCAGAGGCTCAGGACCTGCTGCACCGACAGGTTGATCATGGAGTGGTCGCCCCCCTCCGCCTTCATCTTCCCCGGGGGGCGCCCGCCGCCCTCTCCTCGGGTGCCGGGTGGCGGCGGTGGCTGCGAGGTTCCGGGGGCGGCGGCAGGTACGCGGCTCCTCCAGGCCGCCGCCGCCGCCGGGGAAGGCTGCGGGGCGCCGGGCTGGACGCGGGCGCTGCCGCCGACGGGCCTCCGGGGGGGGCAGCTCGGAGCGTCTCCCAGGCAGCCCCCTCCCCGCCGGGGAGACATTGAGGACAGCGGACGGGGGAGGGGAGGGGACCGGGCGCTCTCCTCGCGCGGCCCCCGAGCGAGGACTCGGGCGGAGGCCGGGGCCGCTGCCCCTCAGGGACGGCACGGTGCCGCGGGGGCCAAACACGCCGAGGAGCCGAGGTCAGGCCAGGAGGCCCGGGGTGATGGGCAGTCGGCAGGTGCAGCCCCCGACGGGGCCCAGCTCATCCCCGCAGAGAACCAGCAGACCCGGGGCGCGGAGGAGGCTGCGGCGGCGGCCGCGGCGGCACCTGCCGCCAGCCTGCCCACCCTCCGGCCGCCGACACTCGAGGAACCGCCCCCTCCACCCGCGGCCGCCGGTTGGCCGCTCTAGTGCGCGCGCACGAGTCTCCACCTCCCCCGCCAGGCCCCGAACCGCTGCGCATGCTCACTCTCCCGCTTCCCGCGACCCGCCGCCCTCCGACCGCGGGCGGGCAGCACAGCCCTCCGTCTCTCCTCCCCGCGCGCGCCAGCTGGCGAGGCTATCGGCGCAGAGCGTCGGCCCGCAGTGGGGCGGAGGGAAGCGCAGCTACGTCACTAGCGCCACCGCCAGGCCTGGCTGCTGATTGGATGCTCCCGGGGGAACCACCTCCAGGCCCTCCCCTTGCCGGCCGGGCGCGCGTCGCCGGAGGGCTGGAGCTTCTGCCCGCGGCGGAGGTAGGCTCGCTTCTTAGAGCGGTGCGGCGGACCCAGCCTGATCGGCAGCGCTGACCCTCAGTGCGGGTAGCGAGGGGTGCTAAACTTTGAGATGTGCCCCTGACGGTTCATCCTCTGGCCTCGAATGAAATACTTTTGATGAAGATATTTGCGAACTTCTTTTAAGGGCGTAAGTAACGACGTTCTGGATGTATTTGCGGGTTCTTTTGTTTTTTTGAGTGAGTCTCATGGTCTAGATAGGTCATTACTTGCAGAACGTATTTTAAAACCACTAAAACAGAAATAGACTCGCTTTATCATCCGCCCAGTTCTCCCTGCAGTAACAGCGTGGGCCTCCCGTGGTTCCCGCATCTCAAGTCCCGTGTGTCCTATTCCTCAGCGCTGTCCCCACGGTCTGGCTCTTTTTTCCTTGCAGTATTCTTTTTGCCTAAATTGTAAAGGTCTCCGTTATTTTTTTCGCCATAGGATTTAAATTTGCCGCCTCTCTTCCTGTCCAGCGACCGAGGAGCTGTCTAAAATCAAACTACAAACTCCCCCTTGAGACTTGAAACCTTTTAACGTGAAAATCAAAAATTAAGCTGTGGCAATAACATAAGTATTTTTTTGCAGGAGCCAGCACCTCCTCTCTCATCCTTTTTCAACCCCTCTGCCACCTAGAAAATAGAATCTACAAAGAGAAGTGAAGAAGTCACGATGTAGCAAAATCACAAAGTACATCTGGCAAAGCATGGAAAGGTTGAGTCACCTTGAAATAGTGCTCTTGGTGACCCCTTTAAACTCTCACATCAGGAGCTTTTAGTTTGCATGGAATCAACTGAGGTTCTTATTATTTCACACTATTATTTAAAACACAGTAGCAATACATTGGAAATATTCAGAACCTGGGAGAGTTCCCAGCACATGATTTTCAACAAATAATGTGTTGAATGAATAATTGATTAAACTTCATAGAAAAGTCAACATTTTAGTTTCACATATTCTTTTAAGTCAGAATCTACGTGATTTCAGAAAATGAGAAAGGCACAACAATGAAGCCAAAATTCGATAATATGCTTAGACAACCCTACTGCTTTACAGTTACAATGAATTTAATAAGATTGATTTGGCACTTACCATCTGTCATGTTATATGTTTGGCATTATCTATAGGATTTGAAGATTAATAAGGTCACTACTTTTTAGGCTAATCTATTGCATTTAACTTGTCTTTGCCTTGATACCCACTCTGTTGGAGCCTATGTTCTTAAGGGAATTGAACATTTTCCTAATAGCCAGAGTTATGAAACCCAAACTGAGTTAATGCAAATGAAAATTATGTAATTTCTTTCCTTGCAGATTTTTGATACTGAGTTAATATACCAATCATGGACTGGTTTAGTTCATTCTGCCAGAAATTAGGGAACACCCCAAATGAATACTAGAATTCGTCTTCAACCCTGTACCCTTTAGTGTGAAATAAACAATTCACAAACAGTTCCTAGTTTATTTCTTACAAGTGAAGGAACGCCCTTAAGTCTTAGGCATCCTATTACTTATCCAGAGAGAGCCCAGAAGAATGCTTTAAAATCAATTAGGATATGAAATGATATTACTCCTTTGAGAAAAACATTAACTATTGAGGACTTTTTCCTCCACCTTCCTTTCCTGCTTGTATAATACTATATCTTAGAGTCATGTAAAATAGTCAATCTAATTACATCATCTTGTTACAAATTTCAACAGTTTCAAACCCTAAGTGGTGGGTGGGAAGTGGGGTTCAATAAATTCATTGTCTGGAAAATCTGGTTTCAACACTGGTTTCAACTCTTACTGTAGCTTTCAAATGGGAATAATAATCTCTCTTCAGAAGTTTGGTATCCTTTAGATAATAGTAATAATCAATGCAAAACTCCCTCCTTGTGCCAGGCCTTGTGTCAGATACTCAATACTAATTATCTCATTTAATTATCACAAGGATGGGTTGAACTTTCACAACATTATTAGACTTTTTTTTTAATCCATGCACAAAATCCCACTTCTGCCCAAATCTGTTTACACACACACACACGCACACACACACAAATACACACAGAAATGAAAGCACAATAGGTTAATTTTTGAAGGAGAAAATAAAATTCTGTTGAAAGAACTGACAGAAATAAAGGAAAAAAAGTCATGCATAATATTTTTAAATATGTACTCTGAAATTTACATGCTGAAATGTTTTTGGGAATACCTATTTGGATAAAGAAATATTTGCATCACAGTAAATCAGAGAAACAATGTAAAGAGTATTTTCTTTCTCTGAATAATCCATCATTTTCCCACAGACCTAAAAACCAGATATGTCATGTACAGAATTCCTATATATACTTGGATTTATTTCTGTTCCATCTATCTATCTGTGCATGAGTCAGCACTACTCTGTTTTTATTTCCTTTAGCTGTATGATATGTTTCAGTATCTGCCAATATACCTCCCTTGTCTAAAAATCTTAATTTTCTAATTTTTTCCTGATTAACTTTGTGTATTACGCCAGAAGAACTTTAAAACTAGCTTCCTAGTTCTAGAAATATTACCAACTATATTTTTATTGGAATCATCTTAAATTTGTAAATAAATTTAGTGGGAAATGAGAAAATTTAAACTCTTATTAAGAATTTCAACTCTGAAAGTTTGTTAAATATGTCTTTTTAATATCTTTAGATACAGCCATGTAGTACTTCCTTTGGTTCTGTATACATGGGGGAACATATTTATTTATATATTTATTTATTTATTTAATTTTTTTTTTGAGAGGGCATCTCTCATATTTATTGATCAAATGGTTGTTAACAACAATAAAATTCTGTGTAGGGGACTCAATGCACAATCGTTAATCAACGCCAAGCCTAATTCTCAACAGTCTCCAATCTTCTGAAGCATAATGAACAAGTTCTTACATGGTGAACAAGTTCTTACATAGTGAATAAGTTCTTACATGGTGAACAGTGCAAGGGCAGTCATATCACACACATTAATTTATTTCCTAATTTTTTTTGAATTCTTGGAATGAATGCTATTTGGTTGTGACCTCTCATTCTTTTAATATGCTACTTATTTATACACTTTAATATATTACTAGAATTGTGTCATCAATCTTATAAGTGCGATTGAGCTGTAGTTTTCTCATTAGAGTCAGCTTTAATTTTTCTAATATTGCATTGGCTTTACACAAAAGAATTAGAAGCTGTTCTTACTTGGATTTAATTTTTCTTTAAATGGAGAAATTCAACTGTGAAACTGCTATCAATACTTTGGAGAAACTTTCAACTTTGTCTATTTAATTTTTTTCTGACAGTTGGTCAATTTAAATATTTTTTCTCTTCCTGGTTCTTCTATAAAATTTTTTCATTCTGACCTATTTTTATCTCTCTGATACAATTTTTTAAAATAATTTGGAGTATTAACCAATGCTGCTTGTAATTCTTTTAGCTTAACACATTGCTTATTTGTGAATTGATTTCTCTTTCATCTTCTTTTGCTAATCTTTTTATGTTTTCCTCAATTAACTAGGTCTTAGATATATTACCAATTCTCTCTGTCACTTTGTATCAATTCACTTTTTTCTTTGCTTTTTATCATTATCAGTTTCTTCTGCTTTCCTTTAGATTGTTTTGTTTTCTTCTGCAAATCTTTCACTAACTTCTTAATTCATTTATTTTTACTCTTTCTTGTTTCCTCCTGTAAGTATTTAAGTTTGTCCACTGCTGTAGTTGGATCCTCTGCCTTTTCATACGTGGCGTTCTACTAACATTTTCTAGTGTTATCCTCTAGAAATTCTATTTCAGTTTTGATTTCTACTTTGAAGTTGTTCAGCAGAGAGATTCTTTTTCTGATTTTCACCTTTAGCCAAAGTAGATTTCATAGTCAAGCCCAAAGTGAATAGGATAGAGAAGTACATTCTGCCTACAGGGAAATAGGGCAAGGGTGGGCGGGTAGAGGCACCAAATAGTTTGAGCAATAATGCGGTCTAGCACAGGCCAAGCAAGGTCAGTCTCCTACAAATATGGACAAGCATCTACCTCTATCTTCACAGGTTTTTTTTTTTTTAATGTACAGTTGACTCTTGAACAACAGGGTTTTGAACTGCATGGATCCACTTCCATGTGGATTTTTTTTCAGTAAATATATTGTAAAATGTTTTGGAGATCTGCACCATTTGGAAAAAATACTTCCTTTTCTCTAGCTTACTTTATTGTAAGAACACAATAGATAATACATACAACATACAAAATAGGTGTTATTTGACTGGTTATATTATTGGTAAAGCTTCTGGTCAACAATGGCTATTAGTAGTTAAATTTTGGGAGAGTGAAAAGTGATGTGTGGATTTTCAGCTGCCAGACATGTTTCCCAGCCTCCCTTGTAATTAGGTATGGCCATGGCATACACCACTTTCGGGCCTGGTGTATAAAAACCTTCCATAACTGTTCCTTCATTCTCTTTCACTTTTCTGACCCTCTGGGATAGTGATACCCAAGTATCCTCAAAAGCTGTATGTTGAAGATGTCAAAGCTGCCATCAGCCAAGGTTTATGTAAGGGTGCATGGAACAGGGCACCCCTGCTGATCTGGAACCCCTTTCAACTTTCTCAGTTTTGAGCTGTTGTATTTTGGGACTGTTGTTTCAGCAGTTGTACTGGCCTAATTAGTATTCCAATACTGCTCTGCTAGAAATACATTCTTTTGTATTTGATGTTTCTAGTGATTCTATATCCTATATCCTGGAAATCTGCTGATGAATTCAGTTGAATAATTAAATCTAGGTGATCCAAATGGTCTATCAAATCCAAACATTCAGAGTTGATCTTGTTTACCCATAAAATCCTGTTACTCAAGCAAAAATCTTACAGTTAGCAAGGCATTTCCTGGAGAACTCACCCAGACCACCTTTCTTCACCCATTCAGACTATGTAATTCTTTATATCACGTACACCCCACCACTCGACTCCATCTAAAAGTTCAGTCCAATTAAATTACATAACCAATCTGTCATAGGTTGAATTCAACTGGAAATATCTTGTTGCTTTAAAAAAATAAAACAATATAAATTTTCCCAGTGGCCATTTCTTATGATGCCTTAAATGGCATATAACTGTTTCAAGCTCATATAGTCAATATCTGAGGTAACTGGGAATATAATTAGACTATCTGGCCCATTGTAAAAGTATGAGTTTAAGCCCAAGTTTATAATTTTCATCATTTTTCTTCCATTATACTAATCATGTGTATTAAAATAATAGCATACATTGTTTCTACCCTTGGAGACCTTAGCATTAGTTTAAGGGTAAGTAAAGCATACATTAGAAACAATAAGGCAACAGGTAACAACTTGTGACTGAGTATGCACTAACATTATATATATCATATGCACATATATATTATTTAAGGATTATATGTATAACCATATACATGTATTATGTATTTTATTCATAAAATATATTTTATGTAACAATATGTGTGTGTACTTAGTAAATATATACATATATATACAATGTAAATGTATACTCAGTTCAGATACTGTATCTATATATCCATGCTTTTATCTGTCTGTCTATTCCATAAATACTGAAGGAATTAATAGAATAGGATGAATCAGAGCCTTCCTCATAGCCAAGGTCATCTGACCTAGTTTCAAGTTTTGAGAAAAGTTTGTATTTATTAGGACCATTTCTCTCTCAATTTCCCCATCTTCCCTGCTGACCACTGGAATGGAAGACATCGTCTTAAGTCAAACTAACAGGTATTGATTGAGCAAGGCACTGAGTTAGGCAATAGTTGACTAGGTGTCTTCTCTCCACATGAGGCCACGGGTATTTTGTAATCAACAAGTGTCACAATGATATGCAACTTCCCCTCTGCAACCAGAGAGTATTTCTTTCTCGGGGGCTGACTTCAAGGGAGCCTCCTCTTTTATATCAACCTGCCATACATTTGTCCTGGATTTCCAAACTTAAATAAAGTTCTGTTTAATATTTTACTAAATATGATTGATGCACAGGGTGTAGTAGAAAGATGAATAAAGAATTTAATTTACTCCAGGGTGAAGATTAGACGGTGGAAACTTCATGGTCCACAAGGGCTAACAGGCCACTTTAAAAGGTCTCATTTTAAACAAAGTGGCTTACTGTAAGTGATACTTTGTTTGGAAACGTGGGCAAAGTTAAAGTGAGGATGAGTTAAAGACCCTTTTTTCCTTTTGCTTGTCCTTCCTCTCTGCAAGTCTACATATGATGTGAATAGGTTATTAAACATTTTTAAATCATTGTTAATTCTTTTCTATTCTTTGTAAAGCTTTGAAAAACAAGTCCATTTCTTTCTCATTCATACTGAGATCTAAGATACGAGGAGAAAAAAATAAATTCATACATTTACATTGGTCATTTACTTTGAAATTGCTGAGTGGACATCAACTGGAAATACATCCCTGAAAATTTCATCATTGAGTCAGTGAGAGCAGTTAGGGCTAACTGTTTAAGTATCTGGGAAAAGATTGATACATAATATATACTTTCAAAAAGTTATGTTTGAAAGTTTGCCTAAATTGAAGTCATCAAGCATTTGTGCCAACAAGGTTGATTATCTATTTCAAATCAGAATGTTTTCTTTCACTTTTGAGTATTTAAGACTAACTTTGATAAGTATTTGGCACACTTTTTAAAAATGCCCTCAATGGTGCAAATGTATATAATTTGAGGGTGGACTTGGTATTTGGAAATAGAAGTTGCTTGATGTCCTGTCACTTGAGTGACCAATCAGGAAATATTTCTTTTGATAAAAAATGAGGTATATCATTGTAAGGCTGAGAGCACTGATGGGAGAAGCAAGCATGTCGGACCCTGATGACGTGTCAAAGCCTCCAGCTGCTGCTCCTCCCACGTCGGACCCTGATGACGTGTCAAAGTCCCCGGCTGCTGCCCCCTCCCAACCTGATATGTTAGCCAATCCTCGCACCACTTTAAATCTAAGCTCTGCCTCCCCCTACCTTCTTTAAAAACTCGCTGCCTGTCTGCTTACATGTGCAAATTCCCCAGCCTCTATTTCTGTAGACTGAGGAAATCTCACCCAGGTGTTTGCATTCAAATAAACTGGCCCTTTGTTGCCTCCCTTCGCCTGCTTATTTCGGCTAGAATTTATCTTACTGTTGGTGCCGAAACCTAGGAGGAGTGTGAATGCCGGGCCCTGACCGGCCACCGGCGGCCCCGCCCCTCCTTCCCTGACCCAGGTCTTCAGCCTGCTCTCCGCGGCGTGGACTATTTTCTGGTGAGTCCCTCAGCTTCCCCTGGTCTGCTCCCCTTCCTAACTCCATTTCACCTGGTCCTTCCAAAATCATAGCTACGTCCAGGTCTGGGCATTCAGCCCATCCATTGCAAGTATCCGGGATACCTGCCCCTGGCCCTGCGGTGGGGGAGATGTCCCTCACCCAGGCTCCCAGGCCATCTCCCCTGACTTGGTGCGCTTGGGATGCTGGGCGCTTCTCTCAGCGGGATTTTTTTTGGGAAGTGGGAGCAGACATGGGGAACCAGTCCTCCAAAGCAGAGGCTCAGACCCCACTGCAGTGTCTCATTTCTAATCTGGCTACTCTATATTTGTCCCGGGAAATTCGCAAATGGAAGTTAGTCTTCCTTTGCTCTCAGGCCCGGCCTCAGTATCCCTTGGACAATCAATCTCGCTGGCCCCCTGAGGGAACTTTTGATTTTGGCCTCCTCACCGACTTAACTAATTATTGCCACCGGGGCGGAAAGTGGAGTGAAATCCCACATGTGCAGGCCTTTTGGACTTTGCGCACCCGTCCAGATCTATATGTTAAGTGTTCTCCTTCCCAAGTTTTATTGGCCCAGGCCTCCGCCAAAGACCGCCGAGCTCTACCACTCCTATTACTGGGAGGCTCTTCTCTGATGGACTCGGCAGAGGATCTCGACTACCCCCCTTCCTGCTCCTCCAGGCCCACCGCGGGGTCTCCTTTCCTCATTGTTATGTCCTCCATCTTGTTCTCCTCTCCCAGTCTCTCCTCCACCTTGCTCTCCTTCTCTTCCGGTCTCTCCTCCACCTTGTTCCCCTTCTCTTCCAGTCTTGCCACCATTTTACTCCACAGGTGCTGACTCCACTTTGGATAAAACTCCCCCATATCCTAGTCCCCTGCCTTCAAGTTCTGCACCGATTCCCAAGTTGTACCCCCCACTACCAAAGTCGCCTCCTCTGTCCCCTCCTTCAAATCCACCACCGTCTTACTCGCCGCAGCTGGCACCCAAATGGTCTAGCCCTCCTGTAACTCGCGCTAAGTCACAGCGGTCTCAAGCCCACGTGATAGCGCCTCTAAGAGAGGTAGCGGGAGCTGAAGGAGTGGTGCAAGTTCATGTTCCCTTTTCCCTGGCAGACTTGTCCCAAGTGGAACAGCGATTGGGATCCTTTTCCTTCAACCCTGTAATGTTCGCTAAACAGTTGAAATATCTTACTTGAGCTTACAGGCTCACCTGGCATGATGTACATGTAGTCCTCCAATCCACAATAACCCCGGAGGAATATGACCATGTCACGGCAGCGGCACAGCACTGTGCCAATGAAGCCCATGCCACAGATGAGCGGGAACCTGTGGGCAGGGAAGCTATTCCTCTACAAGAACCCCTGTGGGTGAAGCATGCCGAGATCGCATGATTCGCCACTTATTGGCAGGTATGAACTCTACTGCCCAAAAAGCTATCAATTACGATAAGCTTAGAGAAATTACCCGGAAACCTGATGAAAACCCATCAGAATTCCTCAAGCACCTCAAAGAAACTCTAGGAGCTTTCACTAAGATTGACCCAGGCTCAGCATTAGGTTCCTCTCTCCTAGCCATGCATTTTATAACTCAGTCAGCTCCTGACATCAGGCACAAGCTTAAAAAGGCTGAAGATGGTCCCCAGACCCCTCTAGGAGACCTAGTAGATATGGCATTTAAAGTTTTTCATGCCTGAGAGGACGAGAGTGAGAGGAAGTCAGCTGCCTGAATGGCAGAACAAACTCACGCTATAACAGCTGCTTTGCGGCGGCTCATGGAGATTGTCGGGGTGTCCCTGAAGATCAACTCGAACCTCTGGGCCCTTGCTTTCAGTGCGGCGAAGACAGGCACTGGGCACGGAAGTGCCCCAACCCACGCAAACCGACCAAACCATGCCCCAGCTGTGGTAAGCAAGGTCATTGGAAAGTAGCCTGTCCTCTAGACGGTGCTCCTCCCCCGGTGGCAGAGTCCCGCGGGGGGCAGACGCCCTCGAGGGACTACCCTTCAGACCTGCTGGGCATCCTTGAAGATTGAAGACGCCTGGACTCAGACACCCCGATCACCCTCGCCAAGTCCAGGGCTAAGCTGTGGGTAATGGGTAAGTCCATCTCTTTCTTGGTGGACACGGGAGCTACCTACTCTGTTCTCCCCTCCTTTAAAAGGCCTTTATACCCTGCCAAGCTCTCCATAGTTGGAGTCATGGGAACCTCTCCAAGCCTTTAGAGACAAGCCCAGTAGCCTGCACCTTTCAAAGCATCCTGTTTACTCCTTTCTTGTCATGCCTTCCTGTCCTACCCCTCTGTTAGGACGAGATTTGCTCTATAAGTTAGGAGCCTTTATTTCCCTCTCACCTTTTAAATGCTCACAAAATGCCAGAAACTCCCTCGTTGCTTTTGTCGGCAAAGGAGAGTTAGATGACAGAGACCTAAGTCTCCCAACTCCCTGGACTGCTGTCAATCCAGTTGTGTGGGACATCTCCACCCCCGTGGTGGCAACCCACCACACCCCAGTTTTAATACACCTTAAAGACCTATCCCGCTTCCCTTCTCGGCCTCAATTTCCTATTTTGCAGGCTCACTGAAGGGGACTACAGCCTATTGTTAATTGTCTGCTCTCGCAGGGGCTTTTAGTACCGACTAACTCTCCATGCAATACTCCCATCTTGCCAGTAAAAAAAGCCTTCTGGAGCATATCGCCTCGTTCAAGACCTCCAAATAATTAACGAGGCTGTTATCCCTCTACACCCAGTAGTGCCTAACCCATCCACTCCTCTATCTCAGGTCCCATCCAGGACCTCTCATTTTACTGTACTGGACCTTAAAGATGCCTTTTTCACTATACCCCTCCACTCAGAATCACAGCCACTATTTGCCTTCACATGGGAAGACCCTGACACCTGTCGATCTAGACAACTGACCTGGACAGTTCTACCTCAAGGTTTTAGAGATAGCCCCCATCTTTTTGGACAGGCCATGGCAGAGGACCTCTCACAACATTCAATGGGCAAGAGTACTCTCCTCCAATATGTGGATGATCTTTTACTTTGCAGCCCCTCAAAGAAGGCCTCAGTCCTAGACACCACATCCCTTCTCAATTTCCTAGCAGACCTGGGGTACAGGGTATCCCCGGCCAAAGCACAGCTGTCTCTACCTCAAGTTACATACCTTGGGCTGACTCTAACTCCCACCACTAAAGCCCTGACAGCAGACTGAGTAGTTGCGATTAAAGCTCTTCTGCCATATACTTCAGGAGCCGAGATGCTATCCTTTCTAGGATTAGTAGGGTTTTTCAGACACTGGGTGCCTAACTTTGCCCTTCTGGCCAGACCGCTCTATGCAGCTGCTACAGAAACTCCTACTGGGCCGCTAACTTCACCCACTGAAGTGGCTTCTGCTTTCAATCAGTTGCGGAATGCATTACTCTCATCCCCCCCGCCCCCCCATTGATGCTCCCTGACCTAACCAAGCCCTTTACCCTATATACAGCAGAAAGGGCAGGAGTGGCCACTGGAGTGCTGGTACAGCCAGTTGCACCAGGGTGCCATCCCATTGCATTTCTCTCCAAACAGATGCCACCGCCAGAGGGTGGCAGCCTTGCCTCCGAGCCCTGGCAGCTGCGGGAAGTCTGGCCCAAGAAGCCCTGAGATTAATGCTCCAAAAGCCCATTACCGTGTATTCCCCACACCAGTTACAAGATCTTTTGAGTTATAAATCCCTAGCCTCCTTGAGTTCTTCAAGAGTACAAGTATTTCACCTCTTGTTTATTGAACATCCACAGGTAACCCTACAAGTCTCTCCACCCCTTAACCTAGCCTCCTTGCTTTCCGTCAGCGATCAGGCAGATCAGCCCACTCATTCCTGTGTAGAGATTGTAGAAGCTCTTAGAAAACCTAGAGAGGGCCTACAAGACATGCCCCTCGAAAACCCTGACTTGACCTTTTTCATAGACGGAAGCTCAGTGATGGGGTGCGAAGGGCAGCCTATGCAGTGGTAACTCTGTCACAAGTGATAGAAGCAAACCTACTCCCATCTGGGACCACCTCCCAGAAAGCCGAATTAGTAGCTCTTACCTGAGCATTACAGCTGGCAGCTGGGAAGAGGGCCACAATTTATACTGACTCTAAATATGCCTTCTTGATTACACACACTCATGAAGCAATTTGGAAGGAAAGGGGCTTCCTCACCACCAAAGGAACCCCAATCATCAATGGCAGGGCTATCGGCCACCTGCTACAGGCCCTACAGGACCCCAAGGAGGTGGCCATCGTGCATTGTAAAGGACATCAAACTGGAAACGATCCAGCAACCAGAGGTAATGTGTTGGCAGACACCACGGCCCAACAGTTAACATCCGGGTCTAGCCCACCCTCTGTGTTGTTTCTTTCCTCCTCTCTACTGCCCCAGTACCCCGATGATGAATGACAACTGCTCCTACATCAAGGGGAAGTGTTAGGAGATCAGGGATGGATATATCTTGGGGGGAAAATTGCCCTCCCCCAAGCCCAAGGCAGGGATGTCATATCCAAAATTCATCAGTTTCTACACATTGGGCCAGAAGCCATGCACTGGTTTCTCTCCCCCATATTTGCCCCTTGTGGTATCCGCAAGGCCATAGATGAAGTACACCAAGGCTGCACTACTTGTCATCGCATCTCGTCTCAAGGTGCTCTAAAAATCTGGATGGCCCTCCACCAGATGAGAGGAACCATCCCCAGACAGGACTGGCAGGTCGATTTCACCCACATGCCTAAACATAAAACACTCAGATATTTACTAGTTCTGGTTGATACCTTTTCAGGATGGATTGAAGCCTTCCCCACCAACCAAAAGACAGCTTCGGTGGTGGGACAGACATTGGTAGCGCACATCATCCTCCGTTTTGGCCTGCCTGCCTCGCTACAGTCAGACAACGGGCCTGCTTTCGTCTCTCGGGTCACCCAGCTAACAGCCGAGGCTCTCAGTATCACCTGGAACCTCCATGTACCCTACCACTCCCAATCTTCGAGTAAGGTCAAAAGGGCTAACGGTCTCTTAAAAGACCAACTAACTAAGCTGTCTCTAGAGATAAAGCTCTCATGGCCCGATCTCCCCATCGCTCTTGCTCGGCTGCGTGCTGCCCTCTGGGGACCATCTGGACTAAGTGCATTTGAGCTGATGTATGGCAGGCCCTTCTTACTAAACACAGGCCTGCCTGCTACCTCTCCTCCTTTGGCCTCCTACCTTCCTTACTTTACACTGTTGAGGCATCTTCTTAGGGAACACGCAGACCAGCTCCTACCCCAACCTACATCATCCAACAACCCAGGAGACGTAGTGATCCTTCAGCCAGGAGATGAAGTGCTCCTAAGAGAACTCCAGCCAAAATCCAACCCCGCTGGACAGGGCCTTATACAGTAATCCTCACTATGCCCTCAGCAGCCAAACCACATGGGCACTCCTCCTGGTATCACCTTTCCAGGCTCAAACGGGTACCCAGACATGATGAGTGGGTGTCTTGTGAGTGGGTCCTCTTAAGCTACCGGTTAGTCGTGTCAAGCACAGCCAGCCAAATAGATGACCCTAAAGTCTCCAGGCAGAGCTATTCGGCATGCAAATTCAGGCTTAACCTAACCCTTCCTCATGGAACTGAAGCCCAAGAAGTAGGCACCCAAAGCTGCCTGCATGCGGGTTGTCAGGCACCAGTTCAAATACTGATATACACAGACATCTTAAATACCTTTTCAAACCCAACACTATGCTTCCCTTACGACCAGACCTCTAGTACATGTACATTCCAGCCCGATATGTATGGACGATACCATCCTGAAGCAAACAAAGGTAAAGTCCATACAGTAAGAGACACAGCAAGGGGAACCAATGACAAAATGTTTACCAAGATACAAGAGGCTACACATTACCATTAGTGACCCATGGGACCAACGCTGGGAAAAAGAAGTACAGGGCAAGCTGTACAAAAGCAGTCAAGCCTTTCCACGAGGCATAATCGACATCAAAAGATAGTGAACCACTATAAACCCCACTCTCACAGAGGTCTTAAACACCCAGGCATGGGTATCAAGTAATATTTTAAAAACAACAGGCACTAAAACAGAGGATCCAATCAGGTCCCTACCTCCTCTCTCTATGACCAGCAGGAACACAACTTTCCTGGGCCAGAGTCATTAGAGAAACAGTGCAGTTTCTTAATGCTTCACATATCCTCAGCAATGTGTCTGATTGTTTCCTCTCTGCCTCCCCCCAACGCCCTCCCAGTAGCTTCAGTTCCCATTAGTTTTTTCCAGGCTCAACCAGTGAACTGAAAAAGACTGCAGCCTCCCTTTAAGTGAAGTACCAATGTGGAAAACAAGCCTTAAGCCCAAAGCTCGGCATAAGTCTGGGGTCACCAGAAAATGGCATGAAAATCCATCATCCCCGCTAACCTGCTACCTGACCCAGCATTCCACTATCTCAGAATGGCCAATGGGAAGCCAATGCCGATGATGGGTAACTGTAGACACTCCAATTTCCCTTCAAGGAGGTGGATTATTCTGGTGCAACAGCACGCTTACCCAATGCATCAACAGTACCATGGTAGGACCCTGCTTTTCGGTGATGCTGGTGCCCCAATTAACTTCGTACAGAAAACCTGAGATAAGACAGGCACTAGACGAATGGTCTATATACCAAAACACTAGACAGAAGAGGGCAGTTTTTCTACTGCTGCTGGTGGGAGTGAGTCTAGTTACTGCAGTGGCCACGGCCGCCACAGGGGTAGGAGCGTTAGGCCATAGCTTAGTGAGTTCTCAAAGTCTAGCAAGTCAATTGGCAGCATTAGATGATAGAGTGAGCCTAACCTTAGGATAAACCTCAACCTCCCTTATTTCCCTCCAGCGACAACTTACTTCCCTTGCCCAGGTTACCCTTCAAAATCGGCAGACCTTAGATCTGCTTACTGCAGAAAAGGGCAGAACCTGTATTTTCTTGCAAGAAGAATGCTGCTACTATATCAATGAGTCTGGAGTCGTAGAGCAAAGCGTAAAAAAACTGCAAGAATTACAAAAAGACCTCCACAAAACACGAGTACCTGAAGGCAGCCCTTATGGGTGGCTTCAGTCTCCCATAATGGCCTAGCTAGTGCCTCTGCTAGGCCCCTTAATAACAGTTTCTGGTCTACTCTTAATCGCCCCATGTGTTATCAAGTTCCTTCAACAGCGCAAAGCCAAAATTTCATACATAAAAGTTAATCAACTGTTGCTGTGTGAGTACTCGCCCCTCCCAACTGAGCCTCCGGCCATCAATGAGCCTTAAACCCCCCCCACACACACATCACCCCTCCTCAGCCAGAAGTAGCCAGATAGAGTCGGTGCCCATTATAACCAAAAGGCTGAAATGTAAGGCTGAGAGCACTGACGGGAGAAGCAAGCACGTCGGACCCTGATAACGTGTCAAAGTCCCCAGCTGCTGCCCCTCCCATGTCGGACCCTGATGACATGTCAAAGTCCCCGGCTGTTGCCCCCTCCCAACCTGATATGTTAGCCAATCCTTGCACCTCTGTAAATCTAAGCTCTGCCTTCCCCTATCTTCTTTAAAAACTCACTTCCTGTCTGCTTACACGTGCAAATTCCCCAGCCTCTATTTCTGTAGACTGAGGATATCTTGCCCGGGTGTTTGCATTCAAATAAACTGGCCCTTTGTTACCTCCCTTCACCTGCTTATATTGGCTAGAATTTATCTTACAATCATAAGAGGTGAAACCTTTGTCTATATAGTTCATAACATGGTTTGGAAGAAAATTGAAAGTACTTGAAGTAATGATAACTTGTTAGAATAAGAATCTAACTTTTCAAAAGAAGAGAGGAGGCAGGGCCAAGATGGCAGCGTGAGTAGAGTAGCAGAAATCTCCTCCCAAAACCACATATATCTATGAAAATATAACAAAGATAACTCTTCCTAGAATAAAGACCAGAGGACACAGGACAACATCCAGACCACATCAACACCTGCGAGAACCCAGCACCTCGCAAAGGGGGTAAGATACAAGCCCCACTCCGGCAGGTCCTAAGCGCCCCTCCCCCCAGCTATCGGCATGAGGAGAGGAGTCAGAGCGGGAGGGAGAGGGAGCCCAGGACTGCTGAACACCCAGCCCCAGTCATCTGGACCAGAGCGCAGACAGAGTGCATGCGCGGGGCCCTGGATACTAGGGAAACAGGGCACCAAGAACGGTGAGCGGGTACCGGAGGCTGACACCGGAGGACAAAACAAAAGCAAGCAGCCATCTTTTTTGTTGTTGTTGTTGTTTTATTTTGGCGAGCGCTTTTTGGAAGTCTTAAAGGGATAGGGACCCCAATACTAGGGAAACAGGGCAGCAAGACCGGCGAGCGGGTGTCCGAGGCTGGAGCCGGAGAATAAAGAAAAACAAGCAGCCTTTATTTATTTATTTATTTTTTTTGTGGTCGTTTTGTTTTGGTGGGTGCTTTTTGGAAGTCTTAAAGGGGCAGGGTGGGACACTTAGTCCAGAGGTAGGGAATGCAAGGATCTCTGGGCACTCTAATGCCCTGGGCTGCAGGGAGCACGGAGGCCCCTTAAGGAGATAAATAGCCTCCCAGCCACTTACCCTCCAATGCAACTCCACCAATTTGGAGCAGCAGCCCGTGCCAGGCCACACCCACAGCAACAGCAGAGATTAACTCCATAGCATCCAGGCAGGAAGCAGAAGCCCTGTCTGTGTGCAGCTACGCAGCACAAGCCACTAGAAGTCGCTATTCTCCCAGGAGAGGAAGGCCACAAACTAACAAGAAGGGAAGTTCTTCCAGCCGTCACTAGTCCCAGCTCTGCAAACTATTCCTATCACCATGAAAAGACAAAATGACAGGCAAACCAAGATCACAGAGACACCGTAGAAGGAGACAGACCTAACCAGTCTTCCTGACAAAGAATTCAAAATAAAAATCATAAACATGCTGACAGAGCTGCACAAACATGCAAGAGAAATGGAATGAAGTCTGGAGGGAGATCACAGATGCCAGAAAGGAGATTACAGAAATGAAACAAACTCTGGAAGGATTTATAAGCAGAATGGATAAGATGCAAGAGGCCATTAATGGAATTGAAACCAGAGAACAGGAACGCATAGAAGCTGACATAGAGATAAAAGGATCTCCAGGAATGAAACAATATTAACAAAACTGTGTGACCAATCCAAAAGGAACAATATCCGTATTATAGGGGTACCAGAAGAAGAAGAGAGAGGAAAAGGGACGGAAAGTATCCTGGAAGAAATAATTGCTGAAAACTTCCCCAAACTGGGGGAGGAAATAATCGAACAGACCATGGAAATACACAGAACCTCCAACAGAAAGGATCCAAGGAGGACAACACCAAGACACATAATAATTAAAATGGCAAAGATCAAGGACAAGGAAAGAGTTTTAAAGGCAACTAGAGAGAAAAAGGTCACCTATAAAGGAAAACCCATCAGGCTAACATCAGACTTCTCGACAGAAACCCTACAGGCCAGAAGACAATGGCATGATATATTTAATGCAATGAAACAGAAGGGACTTGAACAAAGGATACTGTATCCAGCACGATTATCATTTGAATATGATGGAGGGATTAAACAATTCCCAGACAAGCAAAAGTTGAGGGAATTTGCCTCCCACAAACCACCCCTACAGGGCATCTTATAGGGATTGATCCATATGGGAGCACTCACAAAAAGATCACAGAACAAAACACACAACATATGAAGAATGGAGGAGGAGGAATAAGAAGGGAGAGAAGAAAAGAATCTCCAGACAGTGTATATAACAGCTCAATAAGTGAGCTAAGTTAGGTGGTAAGATACTAAAGAGGCTAACCTTGAACCTTTGGTAACCACAAATCTAAAGCCTGCAATGGCAATAAGTACATATCTTTCAATAGTCACCCTAAATGTAGATGGACTGAATGCACCAATCAAAAGCCACAGAATAATAGAATGGATAAAAAAGCAAGACCCATCTATATGCTGCTTACAAGAAACTCACCTCAAACACAAAGACATGTACAGACTAAAAGTCAAGGGATGGAAACACATATTTCAGGCAAACAACAGTGAGAAGAAAGCAGGGGTTGCAGTATTAATATCAGACAAAATACACTTCAAAACAAAGAAAGTAACAAGAGATAAAGAAGGACACTACATAATGATAAAGGGCTCAGTCCAACAAGAGGATATAACCATTCTAAATATATATGCACCCAACACAGGAGCACCAGCATATGTGAAACAAATACTAACAGAACTAACGGGGGAAATAGACTGCAATGCATTCATTTTTGGAGACTTCAACACACCACTCACCCCAAAGGATAGATCCACTGGGTAGAAAATAAGTAAGGACACGGAAACACTGAACAACACAGTAGAACAGATGGACTTAATAGAAATCTATAGAACTCTACATCCAAAAGCAACAGGATATAGATTCTTCTCAAGTGCACATGGAACATTCTCCAGAATAGACCACATACTAGCCCACAAAAAGAGCCTCAGCAAAATCCAAAATATTGAAATTCTACCATCCAATTTTTCAGACAACAAAGGTATAAAAGTAAAAATAAATTATACAAAGAAAACAAAAAGGCTCACAAATACGTGGAGGCTTAACACCATGCTCCTAAGTAATCAATGGATCAACGAACAAATTAAAATAGAGATCAAGGAATATACAGAAACAAATGACAACAACAACACAAAGCCCCAACTTCTGTAGGACGCAGTGAATGCAGTCCTAAGAGGAAAGTATATAGCAATCCAAGCACACTTGAAGAAGGAAGAACAATCACAAATGAATAGTCTAACATCACAATTATCGAAACTGGAAAAAGAAGAACAAATGAGGCCTAAAGTCAGCAGAAGGAGGGACATAATAAAGATCAGAGAAGAAATAAAATTCAGAAGAGTAAAACAATAGCAAAAATCAATGAAACCAAGAGCTGGTTCTTTGAGAAAATAAACAAAACAGATAAGCCTCTAGCCAAACTTATTAAGAGAAAAAGAGAATCAACACAAATCAGCAGATTCAGAAATGAGAATGGAAAAATCACGACAGACTCCACAGAAATACAAAGAATTATTAAAGACTACTATGAAAACCTATACACTAACAAGCTGGAAAACCTAGAAGAAATGGACAACTTCGTAGAAAAATACAACCTTCCAAGACTGACCAAGGAAGAAACACAAAAGTTAAACAAACCAATTATGAGCAAAGAAATTGGTAATCAAAAAACTACCCAAGAAGAAAGCACCCAGGCCAGACGGATTTACCTTGGAATTTTATCAGACACACAGAGAAGACATAATACCCATTCTCCTTAAAGTTTTCCAAAAAATACAATAGAAGGGAATACTCCCAAACTCATTCTATGAAGCCAACATCACCCTAATACCAAAACCAGGCAAAGACCCCACCAAAAAAAGAAAATTACAGACCAATATCTCTGATGGATGTAGATGCAAAAATACTTAATAAAATATTAGCAAACCGAATTCAAAAGTATATCAAAAGGATCATACACCATGACCAAGTGGGATTCATCCCAGGGATGCAAGGATGGTACAACATTCGAAAATCCATCAACATCATCCACCACATCAACAAAAAGAAAGACAAAAACCACATGATCATCTCCATAGATGCTGAAAAAGCATTTGACAAAATACAACATCCATTCATGATAAAAACTCTCATCAAAATGGGAATAGAGGGCAAGTACCTCAACATAATAAAGGCCATATATCATAAACCCACAGCTAACATACTGAACAGCGAGAAGCTGAAAGCTTTTCCTCTGAGATCGGGAACTAGACAGGGATGCCCTCTCTCCCTGCTGCTATTTAACATAATACTGGAGGTCCTGGCCATGGCAATCAGACAAAACAAAGAAATACAAGGAATCCAGATTGGTAAAAAAGAAGTTAAACTGTCACTATTTGCAGATGACATGATATTGTACATAAAAAACCCTTAAGACTCCACCCCAAAACTACTAGAACTGATATTGGAATACAGCAAAGTTTCAGGATACAAAATTAACACACAGAAATCTGTAGCTTTTGTATACACTAACAATGAACCAATAGAGAAATCAGGAAAACAATTCCATTCACAACCGCATCAAAAAGAATAAAATACCTAGGAATAAATCTAACCAAAGAAGTGAATGACTTATACTCTGAAAACTACAAGTCACTCTTAAGAGAAATTAAAGGGGACACTAACAAATGGAAACTCATCCCATGCTTGTGGCTAGGAAGAAACAATATCGTCAAAATGGCCATCCTGCCCAAAGCAATATACAGATTTGATGCAATCCCTATCAAATTACCAGCAACGTTCTTCAATGAACTGGAACAAATAATTCAAAAATTCATATGGAAACACCAAAGACCCCGAATAGCCAAAGCAATCCTGAGAAAGAAGAATAAAGTAGGGGGGATCTCACTCCCCAACTTCAAGCTCTACTACAAAGCCATAGTAATCAAGACAATTTGGTACTGGCACAAAAACAGAGCCACAGACCAGTGGAACAGACTAGAGACTCCAGATATTAACACAAACATATATGGTCAATTAATATTTGATAAAGGAGCCATGGACATAAAATGGTGAAATGACAGTCTCTTCAACAGATGGTGCTGGCAAAACTGGACAGCTACATGTAGGAGAATGAAACTGGACCATTGTCTAACCCCATATACAAAAGTAAATTCAAAATGGATCAAGGACCTGAATGTAAGTCATGAAACCATTAAACTCATGGGAAAAAACATAGGCAAAAACCTCTTAGACATAAACATGAGTGACCTCTTCTTGAACATATCTCCCCGGGCAAGGAAAACAACAGCAAAAATGAACAAGTGGAACTATATTAAGCTGAAGAGATTCTGTACAGCAAAAGACACCATCAATAGAACAAAAAGGAACCCTACAGTATGGGAGAATATATTTGTAAATGACAGATCCGATAAAGGCTTGACGTCCAAAATACATAAAGAGCTCACACGCCTCAACAAACAAAAAACAAATAATGCAATTAAAAAATGGGCAGAGGAACTGAACAGACAGTTCTCCAAAAAAGAAATACAGATGGCCGACAGACACATGAAAAGATGCTCCACATCGCTTATTATCAGAGAAATGCAAATTAAAACTACAATGAGGTATCACCTCACACCAGTAAGGATGGCTGCCATCCAAAAGACAAACAACAACAAATGTTGGCAAGGCTGTGGAGAAAGGGGAACCCTCCTACACTGCTGGTGGGAATGTAAATTAGTTCAACCATTGTGGAAAGCAGTATGGAGGTTCATCAAAATGCTCAAAATAGAAGTACCATTTGACCCAGGAATTCTACTCCTAGGAATTTACCCTAAGAACGCAGCAATCAAGTTTGAGAAAGACAGATACACCCCTATGTTTGTTGCAGCACTATTTACAATAGCCAAGAATTGGAAGCAACCTAAATGTCCATCAGTAGATGAATGGATAAAGAAGATGTGCTACATATACACAATGGAATACTACTCAGCCATAAGAAGAGGGCAAATCCTACCATTTGCAGCAACATGGATGGACCTGGAGGGTATTATGCTCAGTGAAATAAGCCAAGCAGAGAAAGAGAAATACCGAATGATTTCACTCATCTGTGGAGTATAAGAACAAAGGAAAAACTGAAGTAACAAAACAGCAGTGGAATCACAGAACCCAAGAATGGACTAACAGGTACCAAAGGGAAAGGGACTGGGGAGGATGGGTGGGTAGGGAGGGATAAGGGTGGGGAGAAGAAGATGGGTATTAAGATTAGCATGCATGGAGGGTGGGAGAAAGGGGAGGGCTGTACAACACAGAGAAGACAAGTAGTGATTCTACAACATTTTGCTATGCTGATGGACAGTGACTGTAAAGGGGTTTAGAGGGGGGACCTGGTATAGTAAACATAATATTCTTCATGTAAGTGTAAATTAAAGATAACAAAAGAAAAAGAAAGAAAGAAAGAGAAGGGGGATTACTCCCTGATAGGATAAAACTAACTGTAAATCAGTGATTAATGCATGCTTTAATTATCCTTAATTTTGATCACTTAAAGGGTGTCAGATGATTGGCTATGGAGGTACACTTTTCTGATAATATTCCTTTCTCTTAAAAAAAAAAAGCAGTTCCTATGTGTTGACCTCCAATGAGTTCTACACAATGGTATAAAGGGCATATCAAAGTGTGGGCAAAGGGTCTGTTTGGTTTATACAGAGATTCAAAGCCTAATTTGGCTACCCAGAAAATGAACTAAGATATGATATGAAGAAGAACTTCCAACATCAGCACTGTCTGGAAGACTCATACCAGAAAATGATCATCAAAAAACCTCAACAAAGATCCAGGTGATGCTGCAGTTATAGCTGCATTCATCCCACCGGTTCCTGGACTTGCCATTGAAATGAAGAAGGAGATATCTAAGGTGGCCTGTGCATACAGTAAAACAACAAATTTGACTGGATCTATACTGTTGGAACTCAACCAAAAATTAGGAGAACTGCAAGTTGTAGCACTCCAAAATCTTACAACCACAGACTATCTACTGTTAAAAGAACATATGGGATGTGAACAGTTCCCAGGAATGGGTTGTTTTAATTTGTGTGATTTCTCCCAGACTGTTCAAGTACAGTTGGACAATATCCATTATATCATAGACAAATTTTCACAAATGCCTAGGGTGCCTAACTGGTTTTCTTGGCTTCACTGGAGATGGCTGGTAATTGTAGGTTTGCTTTGGTTATGTAACTGTATTCCTATCATGTTAATGTATTTGTGCAATTTAATTAGTAGTTTAAAACCTATACATGCTGAAGTTACTCTATAAGAAGATATGTCAAAGAAATAATCAATCCTCCCATGTTTTCTTCCATCTGCTACGTCTATAGCTTTTCTTCTTCCTTCGTAATTACAACCCTTAAATAGAATTCATGCCTCATATCAAATTCACCGAGTATCATAATTCCTCCAAGTGCTAAAGATACCTCAAGACAAATGCTGGGCATAGAAGCCACAGGGCATAAATCTGCAAAGAAGTAAAAAGCTAACCTTTTCAAACAATATTGCCTCTCTTTCACTTACCAACTTTACATTTCCCTGTATGGCCCCGGAAGATGACTGGTTAGCCAAAGACGGGTAAGATTCCTCAAGGGAGGAACAACCTAAGACAGGCACAGTCGCAAGGGGGCCATCAGATGAGAAATTGGGGATCAACAGAGGTGAGGCTTAGAACCTCACCCCCCCCTGTTTTGAGAGAAATCTTCTGCATCCATGGATGTATTATTGTCCTTGTCCAGCTTGGATTAACACATAGTCTACAGGCACACACCTGATCATCTACATTTGCTCTCTTACAACACTAAACTATGTTTTCTACCTTTATCTTGCATCTACCTACCACTTCAGCATTTTATTAAAAATAATAATAATAATAATAATAAAGGGAGAAATGTGGGATTCACATATAAATCAAGTATAAAAATCAAATGAATATTCATATTTGACCTGATTGTTTATAGTTCATAATGAGTGATCAAAACCAAAAGTTTTGTGATGACTGCCCTTGTGCTGTTCACCATGTAAGAACTTATTCACTATGTAAGAATTTGTTCACCATGTAAGAACTTGTTCTTTATGCTTCAAAAGATTGAAGACTGATGAGAATTAGGCTGGTGGTGGATTAATGATTATGCATTGAGCATTGACTCCCCTATACAGAATTTTATTGTTGTTAACAACCATTTGATCAGTAAATATGAGAGATGCCCTCTCAAAAAAAAAAGAATCTAACTTTTCAGAATGTCATTTGTAAAGGGTAATGTTAATTTGGATTATAAATGAGAGTAAATCATTAAAGTATAGAGTTCTGTAAGATATTAGAGATATTGCCAAAGACACAAATAAGTGCAAATATATTTCATTCTCATATTGTTAGAATGACCATGCTTTCCAAAGCAATCTACATATTAAGTATAATCCCTATCAAAATTCCAAAGGCATTTTTCACAGAAATAGAACAAATAATCTTAAAATGGAACCACAAAAAAACTCAAATAGCCAAACAATCTTGAGAAGAACAAAGCTGGAGTTATCACATTCCATGATGTCAAACTATATTACAAAACTATAATAATCAAAATAGTATGGTACTAGAATAAAAATACACATAGAACATAATAGAAAGCCCAGAAATAAACCCACCTATATATGATCAGTTAATTTACATAAAAGGAGCCAAGAATATACAATGAGGAAAGGACAGTCTCTCCCATAAATGTTGGTAAAACTGATAGCCACATAAAAAAGAATGAAGCTGAATCACTATCCTACACCATATAAAAATTAACTCAGAATTGGTTAAGGACTTAAATATAAGAAATGAAACCATACATTCCTCTCCTAGAAGAAAATGTTAGTGGTACGTTCCTTGACGTCAGTCTTAATGGTAATTTTTAGATTTGACACCAAAAGAAAGACAACAAAAGCAAAAATAAGCAAGTGGGACTGTATCAAACTAAAAAGCTTCTGCACAGTATAAGAAACCATCAAGAGCTCTCGTTCCCTCCTTTATCATGTGATCTGGTTTCCACTCCCTGTTCACTATTGAAGCTCTTCTCCTGAAGTTCCTCATATTCTTGATAATTGGTGACAACATCTTTGTTAACCACTCTGCTCCCTTAATTCTTTGCCAACATTATCTTGAGTATCAAGTACATTTCAGGCCACATGTTTGTTCTGCTACTGGCTCATTTTATTTGTCTTGTGCCCTAAATATGGGTCCTTCCCAAGTATGAAAAGTTCCTGTATTTCTCTCTTTTTCTCTTCACATTCCTTCTTTCAGAAATTTCCTTCATTCCCTTGGCTTCAGCTGTAACTCCTATGTCATTGACTACTAAATCTATTATCAGTTTATTTCTTCATGCTGTCCTCTTCCATAAGATCTAACCTCACACCATCCTGCTCCTTTTAGACAAGAAGTTCCACTCTTATCTCTAATTCACCTTGCTCAAGATCAGATATTTTTCTTCCTTGAAAAGCTCTTATCCCTCCTCCCTATTTGCAGTGACACCACCCCAGTCCATACCTTCATTGCCCTATGGAAGGATTATTACCCTAGTTATTATGTCAACCCTTAAGCAAATTAAATACAGCAATATGTTAAAAGAATAATACACCATGACAAAGTAGAGTTTATCCCAGGAATGCAAAGTTGGTTTCACATTTAAAAGTCAATGAATATTACTCATCCACCTTTCCAATGCATCTTTTATAAGCTTGGCCAACTGATTTCTCCTAATCTAATTTTCATCCTGTTATTCCTTTCCTCAGCAATTCTTCACATTTAAAATCCTCTGACTTTTCTTCATTCATTATGTTCACCCAGTATTATTTACCATGGTTTACAATATGCACTTCTAGTAAGATTAATTGCATCTCTGTGAAACTGAATGTTTTCTCATCTCCCTACTTTGGCTTATGCTGTCCACTTAGCCATTTATTCTTTCAAATCCGGTATCTTCCTTCAGACACTTTTCTCTCTAAGAAACTTCTCTCTGAACATTTCAGCTTCATTTCATTTCAGTGGAGCTCCAAGAAAGGAATGAAAGAAAAGGTGGCAGAAATATAAGATGTACTCTCTCTGTGTCCTCTGTTCTCAGCTTCTATTTTTGTTTTTTTTAACATTTCGCTCTCCCCCATCTCAGAACTTTTATAATCAACATGCACATTGTTGTACACTGTCTTATTATTGTTGCTTTGTATCTCTTCCCAACTAACAAAATGAAGGAGGGCAAAGGCTACATCTCATCTTTTTTTTCTATAATACCTATATCATGTCATACAATGTTAAATATTTATTGAATAATGTTTGCTTGATTCACTTCAAAAAGTTTCACAATAGTTTGAAAGTGCAAAGAAACCAAGTTTCTAAAACCTAATAGAGTCTACAAACTGATTTTCTAAGTTAAAAATATTTCATCCAAGGTAGACAAAGTCTATACTATGACTCATAAAGATAACTTTCTAAATCATGTGAGGAAAAATTAATTATCAGGACATTTTGTAGTTGTGTTAATTCTCTACTATCTTTGGTTTTCTAGACATACCTTAAGATCTACACTAATCAATAAGAAGTATTTTAGTAATAGTGGACAATTTTCATTTAGTGATGTGAGTGAATGTCATTCCTTTTGTCTTAGTCACTAAAAATGTATCATATAAATTTATGTTTCACCCAAGGCAGATTTCTGAAAACAGAACTCATTAACATTCAGAAACCAAAATCCTCAAGGGCTTCATTCTCACAGTATTAAAATTATTGCCTACACTGAAAATAATAGTAAGACTAATAAAATTTAATTTCCTTTCTAAAACCAACACAAAGGGATTAAAATTAAAAACTAATCTGAAGGAGTCACTGAATATCAAATCCTATGCATTTTCTGACAACATACGCTCTCAAGACAGGAAAATATGCATAAAGTTTGACACTGAAGCTCCAAAAGAGCAGAGATGATCTGGGTAACTCCCTGCTCAGCACCTTAGTGACAGAACAGAGACACTAAGTTTAGCAAACCAGGGCCATTCTACTGAGGGGCTAGATCAGAGAGGCACCCTCTTCCATGGGCAGCTCCAAGGAATATACATACTCACCATGAGTAAAGTTGGTTGTTTATGGGAGAAATCCTCCCACAAGCCATATTTATTTTTGTTTATGGGGAGCCTCTTTAACAGAAACTCAATTTGACCGAAAGAAAATTAAAAGGGTTGGGAGTCGGATGTTATAATGATTGAGGGGTTTCACACAACCCAAAAGCAGGAACACAACTGGAGCTTCTGGAAGGAAGTGAAATCAGCAACTAGCAGCTGACAGAATCCAGGAAGTGCACTTGGTCATATCTGCCTCCCCTCTTGCACTTCCGCCGGCCTTCTTTCTCTCTGAAGACTGCTGTTCTCTGGGCATCAATCTACAAAGTGGGCTATAGTTTCAGGCCCACAAAGAGGCAAACTTTACTCTGGCCCTTAATTTTGAGATTCCTGGGTGTGGGAGCATAATTGGCTCAGGTGGCCATTTAGTCAGGTTGCCACAATTTTAACAATCAGCTGTGGCTTTGGAATAGATTACAGAAATTTGCCTAGAGGCTGCTTCTTGGTTATCATGTAACAGAATATTTAAATGTCATTTGGAAATGCTCATTTGGAAACCTGCCCTAAATTTCACCAGGGGCAAAAGGAGAGCTAGACATATGAAATAATTTTAAAGTAACAATTTAAATTTAAAATGAAATCTGTTCCACGATTGCTTCCCTGAGTCATGCTTGTTGAACAGAAAGTTGCATTTTGGATAGGGGATTGTGAAACGGGCAATTTCCATAGAAGAGATTTTCTGAATTTGATAGATACATCAGAAATAGGTATCTATTGGAAATGAAATTTGGATATAGCTTGCAGTTAAACTTTGTCTTTAGGTAATGCAAATATAAATATCACAAAAATATTTTGAAATGAAAACTAATATTCTCAAATTACATGAAAAGAAAAATAAAATCTCAAGGAATCTTGTAAAAGAAAATTACATGCAAGATAATATCAGGTTAAAAAATGCAATATACACATTTTATGACATAATACTGAAAAGATTAGAAAGACCTCCGCAAAATGCCAGTGTTGGTGATTTCTGGGTTGTGTGATCATGGGTAATGTTATTTACATTATACTTTAACACCAGAGCTGTCATTAATAAAAATTATTCTTTTTATTAAAAAGGTTATTTTTATTTTAAAAAAATATCCATTGAGTAGGCATATTACCATAATAAGGGAAGCAATGCTTTGATTAGCTGAAACTATGTTATTAATACATAAAGAGAAAAGGAGTACACATTGGATTAGTGTATTGGACAAGAAAACTGCTGAACAATATTCAGATTCCTTTTGGATAAACACATCCCAGTTGATAAGCATTTGGAAAACATTTTCCAGTTATTCCAGTACCTTTTTATTTTATGGCAATCTTTTTTTTTAATTAAGGTATCATTGATATACATTCCTTTGAAGGTTTCACAAGAAAAACAATATGGTTGTTACATTCACTCATATCGAGTCCCCCCAATACCCCATTGCAGTCACTGTCCATCAGTGTAGTAAGATGCCACAGAGTCACTACTTGTCTTCTCTGTGCTACACTGTCTTCCCTATGACCCCCCCACACACACACCATGTGAACTAATCATGACACCCCTCAATCCCCTTCTCCCTCCCTCTCTGCCCTTCCCCACCCCTCCTCTTTGGTAACCACTAGTCTCTTCTTGGAGTTTGTGAGTCTGCTGCCGTTTTGTTCCTTCAATTTTCCTTTATTGTTACACTCCACAAATGAGGGAAATCACTTGGGATTTGATTTTCTCTGCCTGACTTATTTCTCTGAGCATAATACCCTCTAGCTCCATCCATGTTGTTGCAAATGGTAGGATTTGTTTCTTTCTTATGGCTGAGTACTATTCCATTGTGTATATGTACTACATCTTCTTTATTCATTCGTCTACTGATGGACACTTAGGTTGCTTCCATATCTTGGCTATTGTAAATAGTTGTGCAATAAACAGGGGTGCATATGTCTTTTTTTTTCTTTTGGTATCATTAATCTACAATTACATGAGCAACATTATGGTTACTAGACTGTCCCCATCATCAAGTCCCTACCACATACCACATTCCAGTCACTATTCATCAGCGTAGTAAGATGCTATAGAATCACTATGTGTCTTCTCTGTGTTGGACAGCCCTCCCCATGCCCCCCATATTATGTCTGCTAATCGTAATGCCCCTTTTTCCCCCTTATCCCTCCCTTCCTACCCATCCTCCCCAGTCCCTTTCCCTTTGGTAACTGTTAGTTCATTCTTGGGTTCTGTGATTCTGCTGCTGTTTTGTTCTTTCAGTTTTTCCTTTGTTCTTATACTCCACAGATGAGTGAAATCATTTGATACTTGTCTTTTTCCACCTGGCTTATTTCACTGAGCATAATACCTTCTAGCTCCATTCATGTTGTTTCAAATGGTAGGATTTGCTTTCTTCTTAAGGCTGAATAATATTCCATGTGTATATGTACCACATCTTTATTCATTCATCTACTGATGGACACTTAGGTTGCTTCCATTTCTTGGCTATTGTAAATAGTACTGAGATAAACATAGGGGTGCATATGTCTTTTTTCAAACTGGGCATTCTTGGGGTAAATTTCAATAAGTGGAATTCCTGGGTCAAATGGTATTCTATTTTGAGTTTTTTGAGGAACCTCCATACTGCTTTCCACAATGGTTGAACTAATTTACATTCCCACCAGCAGTGTAGGAAGGTTCCCCTTTCTCCACATCCTTGCCAACATTTGTTGTTGTTTGTCTTTTGGATGGTGGCCATCCTTACTGGTCTGAGGTGATACCTCATTGTGGTTTTAATTTGCATTTCTGTGATGATTAGCGATGTGGGGTATCTTTTCATGTGCCTGTTGGTCACCTGAATTTCTTCTTTGGAGAAGTGTCTGTTCATATCCTCTGCCCATTTTTTAACAAGTTTATTTGTATTTTGGGTGTTGAGGTATGTGAGTTCTTTATGTATTTTGGATGTAAATCCCTTGTTGGATAAGTAGTTTACAAATATATTCTCCGATACTGTAGGATTCCTTTTTGTTCTGCTGATGGTGTCTTTTGCTATACAGAAGCTTTTTAGCTTGATGTAGTCCCATTTTTTCATTTTTGCTTTTGTTTCCCTTGCCCAAGGAGATGTGTTCAGGAAAACATTGCTCATGTTTATATTCAAGAGATTTTTGCCTATGTTTTCTTCTAAGAGTTTTATGGTTTCATGACTTACATTCAGGTCTTTGGTCCATTTTGAGTTTACTTTTCTATGTGAAGTTAGACAATAATCCAGTGTCATTCTCTTGCATGTAGTTGTCCAGTTTTGCCAACACCAGTTGTTAGAGAGGCTGTCATTTCCCCAGTGTATATCCATGGCTCCTTTATCATATATTAATTGACCATACATGCTTGGGTTCTTTCCTGAGGTAGGTTTGTATTACAATATATTTCCCTCTTAGCACGGTCTTCACTGCATCCCACAGATTTTTATGGTGTTGAATTATTGTTATTTGTCTCCATATATTGCTTGATCTCTCTTTTTATTTGGTCATTGATCTGTTGATTATTTAGGAGCACATTGTTAAGTCTCCATGTGTTTGTGAGTTTTTTCATTTTTGCATAATTTATTTCTAGTTTCATACCTTTGTGGTCTGAGAAGTTGGTTGGTACAATTACAATCTTTTTGAATTTACTGAAGCTCTTTTTGTGGCCTAATATATGATCTATTCTTGAAAACGTTCCATGCGCACTTGAGAAGAATGTGTATCCTGCTACTTTTGGGTGGAGTGTTCTTCTGTAGATGTCTGTTAGGTCCAACTGTTCTAATGTGTTGTTCAGTGCCTTTGTCTCCTTACTTATTTTCTGTCTGGTTGATGTGTCCTTTGGAGTGAATGCTGTGTTGAAGTCTCCTAAAATGAATGCATTGCATTCTATTCCCCTCATTAATTCTGGTAGTACTTGTTTCACATATGTAGGTGCTGCTGTGTTGGGTGCATAGATACTTATAATGGTTATATGCTCTTGTTGGACTGACCCCTTTTTTGTCTCTTGTTACTTTCTTTGTTTTGAAGTCTATTTTGTCTGCTACAAGTACTGCAACTCTTACTTTTCTCTCACTATTAGTTGCGTGAAATATCTTTTTCCATCTCTTCACTTTTAGTCTTTGTATGTCTTTCGGTTTGAAGTGAATCTCTTGTAGGCAGCATATAGGCAGGTCTTGTATTTTTATCCATTCAGTGACTCTATGTATTTTGATTGGTGCATTTAGTCCATTTACATTTAGGCTGATTATTGATTGGTATGACATATTGCCATTGCAGGCTTTAGATTTGTGGTTACCAAAGGTTCAAGGGTAACTTCCTTACTATCTAACAGTTGAATTCAACTCACTTACTATGCTACTACAACATAATCTAAAGGTTCTTTTTTTTTCATCCTTTTTATTCCTCTTCCATTCTTTATATATTAGGTTTCATAGTCTGTACTCTTTGTCTATCCCTTGACTGACTTTGAGGGTAGTTGATTTGATTTTGCATCTGCTTAGTAATTAATTATTCTTTCTTTACTTCAGTTTTGTTTCCTCTGGGTACAGCTATTTAGTCTTAGGAATACTTCCATTTATGGCAGCCCCTCCAAAATACACTGTAGAGATGGTTAGTGGGAGGTGAATTCTCTCAGCTTTTGCTTATCTGGAAATTGTTTAATCCCTCTTTCAAATTTTAATGATAACCTTGCCAGGTAGAGTATTCTTGGTTCGGGGCCCTTCTGTTTCATTGCATTAAATATATCATGCCACTCCCTTCTGGCCTGCCAGGTTTCTGTTGAGAAGTCTGATGATAGCTTGATGGATTTTCCTTTGTATGTGGTCTTTTTTCTCTTTGGCTGCTTTTAATATTCTGTCCTTATCCTTGATCTTTGCCATTTTAATTATGTGTCTTGCTGTCAATCTTCCTTGGGTCCCTTGTGTTGGGAGATCTGTGCACCTTCATGGCCTGAGAAACTGTCTCCTTCCCCAGATTAGGGAAGTTTTCAGAAATTACCTCCTCAAAGACACTTTCTATCCCTTTTTCTCTCTTCTTCATCTAGTACCCGTATAATGCAGATATTGTTCCATTTGTATTGGTCACACAGTTCTCTCAATATTCTTTCATTCCTAGAGATCCTTTTTCTCTCTCTGCCTCAGCTTCTTTGTATTCCTCTTCTCTAATTTCTTATCCATTTACAGTCTCTTCTACTACATCTAACCTACTTTTAAATCACTCCATTGTATGTTTTATCTCAGATAATGCATTTCTTACTGATTGTATCTCGGACCTGAATTCTACCCTGAGTTCTTGAATATTTTTCTGTATGTCCATGAGCATGTTTATGATTTTTATTTTGAACTCTCTTTCAGGAAGATTGGTGAGTTCAGTTTCACTTGGCTCTTTTTCTGGTGTTTGTGGGATTTTGGTTTGAGCCAGGTTCCTTTGATGTTCCATATTTGTATGCAGCACCCTCTAGTGCCAAGAAGCTCTATTCTCTGGAGCTGCTCAGCCCCAGAGTGATGTTGAGGGTTGCACAAGAGTAGTGCTGGTGCCCAGTTCCATAAGGTCTGCTCTTTTCTCCAGTGTACACAGTCTGGCACAGCCTTCTTTGCTGTTGCTCTTTTAGGATTAGTTGTATTAACTCTATTTCCATATTGTATGTGATTTTTGGGAGGAGACATCTGTCTTACCTCTCATGCCACCATCTTTCCCTGTTATTCCAGTACCTTTTGTTGAAAAGATCTACCTTGCCTCCAATGCATTGCTTTGATGTCTTTGTTGAAAATTAATGAATTGTATGAGTGTGAGCCTATTTCTGGGTTTTCCATTCTGTTCCATTGGTACTTGTCAGTCCTTTAATGCCAGTATCCTACCATCTTGATTAGTGTAGCTTTAGTGACTTTGAATTCAGGTAATGTGAATTCTCCACCTTTGTTCTTCTCTTCCAAATTTCCCTGTCTTTTAATCCATGAACATGTGGTATATGTCCTCTTGTTTGGGTTTTATTTCTCTCAACAATGTTTTGCAATTTTTATTGGAGAGGTCTTACATGTTTTTTTTAAATTTATTACTAAATATTTTATGTTTTTGTAATTTCTCTTCAAGTGGAATTTCAAAATTATATTAGCAGCCAACCAATAAAATATAAAAGTAGAATTGATTTTAAAGTATTGACCATGTATCCTGCAACTTTTTAAAATTTCCTTATTAATTCTGGTAGTTGCTTGTGGGTTCTGTACACTTTTCTACACACACAGTGTGTTCTGTCTTTTATTTTCTTGCCCTATTCCACACTTCATTACAGTGTTAAGAGGGTATCTTTGCCTGTATCCAGTCCTAGAGAAAAACATTCTCTCATCATCAAGCATTATATTAACTGTAAGATTTTCATTAATATCCTTTATCAGGTAGACAAAGTGCCCTTCTATTTCTAGTTTGCTTAGTTTTTTTATGTCACAAATGAGTTTTTAAATTTGTCAAGTACTTTTTATGCATCTATTGAAAAGATCCTATGGTTTGGCTCCTTTATTCCTTTATTTTCAATATGATGAGTAATAGTGATTGACGTTTAAATGTGAAACTAACCTTGCATTCCTGGGATAAACTCTACTTTCTCATGATGTAGCTTTTTTAAAAAGAGTTCTGCATTTAATTTGCTGACATTTTGTTAAGGAGTTTTGCATCTATGATTATAAAAGATATCTTCTTATAATTTTCTTTAAAAAAATAAAATTCACAGTTTATTTAGATTACAATACATTGTACAAAATCTATTTTTCTCACCATAGAAAGCACCAGTAATTTCTGTATTACTCCTTTATCAACAACAAAATTCCCACTTTTCCCAGGAAATTCTTATAAATCAAGACACGATTGTGAATATGGTCATGAAAAGAAAACAATCAAATAGATGGTCCGTATCCTTGGCTTATGATTCTGTCTTCACTATGAAATGAAAGTGTTCAGTCTACACCTGTTAGAAAGTTTATGACTCAGCTAAGGTGTAAAATCAACAAATAAATGTAAGTAACAACAAGATATGGAATAACAGTGGACTGTTCTTTATTCAAACTTCAGTTTTCTCCTTATACTCACTTCAGAAAGATAAAATCTACACTGAAATCTCTGTTTGGTAATTACTTGTTGATAATTTCCTTAACTGCCGACTAGAGATTTTTAACAACATAGTAAGACACCTACTGGTCAGTGGTTACTCCTAAGCTTGATTATAATATCTTAAAATATATTTCCTCTCCCCACACGTCCTCAGCATTTACTTCTTCAAAGAACTAGAAACTAATATCTAATAATTAGATTCATGGCAATAATAATATTATGTTCAAAATGACATAACAAAAATAAAATATCCCTAGAGTAGCACCAGCAGAATCAAACAGTAATAATTCCTTCAAGGATGACTTCTGAAAAAGAGGACTTCAAAGAATGAAAGTTCAAATAGGGCCATTTGATGAGCATTCTATCAATGTTTAATGCATTCAGTGGAGGGCCCACAGCAAATATTCAGTGCTTAAGTGGCCTAATACACCTTACAGCTTTTCCTCCAAATATTGGGCATAAGAATAAAATGTATTTTCAAACCTTCTCTTAGGTATTTTCAGTGGTTTTTTTTTTAAAGTATATATAGGAAGCTATAACTTAAATGTATAGTTCAATGTATGTGTCTACCATTAAATCAAGGTCATATTTTATATCAAGATTTATGTTAAAGCTATTTGAACTTTTGTCTGTTGAAGTATTTCTTAGTTATGTGTAAGTTATGTTTTCAGCTTATTTCTTAGCTCTCTTTTTCAAACTTCATCAAGGAAGAATATACAGAGTTTTCAGCAATGCATGGACATTAAGAAAAAATTTGAAGTGAGACTTGTACTTCGGGCTTTTTACATAATTGATAGAAGGTCTTGGTTTTTTCCTCTGTGTTTTGGCTTAGTCCTCTGACAAATAAGGTTGGCAGAGAGCGTTTGGAAATTGGATATGTCACCTGGTACATGTTGGCATAGTGCTGAATGTGAGCTGTTCTATGTCTGAGGCTGTAAGCAGTTAAGAGCTGTGAGGTGCTGTTCTAAGAACATATCATTAAGGTCCTGAGTAATGTACTTCACTGGTGCAACACTAAGTATTTCTTTACAGCAATTCTCAATAGTTAGTTGAGATACTAGATAATCTCACTGAGCCCTGAAGAATTTCCCAGAAAATTTCATCTAAATGTTTGGTGCCAAATCCATGACTTCTTCAAATCAGAATTTATGGTGAACATAAATATTTGCTATTCCTTCATATATTGCAACTCTACAGTCAAGCTGCCAGCTAAAAAAAGACATCCAAGGTACATCTCTGGGGATTTTTCCAAGGCTCTTTTTAAATATAGGCCAATTTTATCAACAACAATGATAATAATTAAAACAAAGTATGTTAATGTATTATAGAGATGAAAGCTCAGCCAGCTATCAAGTTATTCCATCTAACATTTGTATCATATGTATACCATCTAAAAACAAACAAGTATTTGCAAGAGTTGCCCAAAAATTTCAGAAGCATCACCACCTACCTTACATTAAGAAAGCAAATATCTTTCATTTGCCTTTTCTTCCTTCACTGTTCTGAAAAAGGACAGAAATTACAAGGTTGAGTTCCAAGAAAGTTGTGATTGACAGCAACAAGAACAAACATCTTGAATTGCTCCCAAAGCACCAGATACTCACCCAACAGACACTGCTTTTGACAACTGCATATTTAAGGCATCGGAAGAATGGAGTGTGTAGATATCTTGGGGTTCTTTCTTTAAAAGTCTAGCTACCATGACTTACCTTTGAGGAGAAATTCCACTAGATATAATTTAAGCCAGACCACACCAGTGCTACATGTTCATTCCCCACTTTCCAGTTACCACAGTGTGAAATTTTACAGTCAAAATTTCTACATGAGCTTCAGAAGGCAGAAAGACCTTTCTTTAGTCTTGAGATCCGCCAATGAACCTTACCACATTGCTGATGCTCTTTCCCTACTGTTTTACCAGCAATAGTAGAAAAGAGGAGGTAAATCTCTCCCTTCCCTGATTCTTCCCAATGGAGTGCTTGCAGATCTCTAGCACCTGTTTCTTCTATTTTCAAACAAATTAATGTATTGACTGCTATTGTCTCAAAAGCACTATTGTCTAAGAACTGCCTCACCAGAATGTACTCCACACCCCAGCAGTGTTTCAGCATTATCAGGGGAAAGGAGAGCTTTTGAGATTTTGTCAGCTGATTCATATTAATCCAGAAATGTGCTTAAGAAGGCTCAAACTTCAAATACAGATTTCACGTAGTCTTTGTTTTCATTCTCTTCTAAGTTTAAGGATAAATATCTTCATCTTGCTCTTTACTTTCTTCCTCAGCATTCAAGTTCAGAGTTTTGCTGTGGTTCCTTTATTTATGTGTTTGTTCCTGTTCAGAAGTTTCATCATTTTTATTTCTTTTTGTTCTGAATCCATCATTACTCAATTATTTTATTCATTTTCAATGTCTACTACATGGATTGTTCATATGACTGGTGAAATCAACTATTGCTGGCCTAGCAGAGTCCCAAAGAACTCATTTTAAGTACTAATTCTACAAGATACTTGGCAGTAATGTATACTTGGCTGATCAGGCACTTCTCTTCTAAGTCAGCTGTCTAACATTTCTGCACCCACTTCTCACTTCTGTGCAGATCTTGCAGGAACCTGAAGAAAGTCAGATTGGATTGCATTACTTCTGTGTTCAGCTGGGGGATGTGCAGAAGCTTGATGTTGTAGCTCACCAGCCAGCAGCCCACTCTGCCTGCCCCTCTCCCAGATTCAGGGCAGCCTGGATGCCAGTGGGTAGTGAGGAAAGGAAACCAAATTCAGTAGGCAATTTGATGTGTTGACTGTTTTAATTTTCTTTCTCTGAAATTTATTATTGCTGTCAGGCTAGCCTCATAAAACATATAATGAAGAGTTTTCTCTTCGCTGTTTTGGAAAACATTTGTTTAAGATTCATATCTTTTCTTACCTAAATGTTTATCAGAGATCACCAGTGAAACCAACTGACTCTAATGTATTTGAGAGATGATTTTGATAAATTCAATTTCTTTCATAGCTATAGGGCTAGTCAAATATACTATTTTATCCTATGTTTGTTCTGGTGAGTTGTATTAATTTGAGAAATGTATCCATTCATCTAAATTTTTAAATTTATTATCATAAAGTTGTTCATAATATCTGTAGTATCTGTGGTGTATTCACACATTTATTCCTGATATTGTTAATTTTACTTGTTTTTTTTCTTGCTCAGTCTAAGGCCAATCAAATTTGTTATCCTTTCAAAAAGAAAACCTTCCATATGTGTTAATTTTCTCTATCATTTATCTGTCTATTTCGCTGATTTCTCCTCACTATTTCCCTACTACTTTGGGTTTACTTTGCTCTTGTTTCTCTAAGTCTTATGTAAAAAAAACATTGGTTTAATACATTTATCTTTTCCTTATCTAGGCTTTGGTAAGCTGTAAATTTTCTTCTAAGTGCTGCTTTAACTGTATCCCACAAATTTTTATATGTTGTATTCTCACTATAATTCAGTATGAAATTTTTTCTAATGTATCTTGTGATATTTTTGTTGAACCTATGAATTAATGACAAGTGTATTAATTTTCAAATATTTGTGTTTCATACTTCCTACATATCATATTATTATTGGTTTCTCATTTAGTTCTATTGTTGTCAGAAAACGTAGTCTGCATTATTATATTCAATCCTTTTGAATGTATTAAGACTTGTTTTATGGCCCAGTATATGGTTTATACCTTGTCTAACATGCCATTAGACAAGTCAAAATGTTAGGTAAAGGGGGTTGATAGTGTCATTCAGATATTTTGTCTATTTGTTCAATCAGTTGTTGAGAAGAAAACCCTGTCTTTCTCCCATTAATTATGCTATTTTTTCATCTAGTGTATTTTGAACCTTTCTTTTAGGCACATACATGTGTGGTGCTTACAGTTTTTTTGTAAATTTATCCTCTGTTCTAAAGTGTCCTCTTTATCGCTGGGAATATTCTTTGTCTTTGTCATCTATTACATCTCATGTTAATATAGCTATTCCAACTTTCTTCAGTTTATTGTCTGCATGATTTTTTTACTGTCATTTATTTTCAACCTATCTATATTTTTATATTTAAAGTTCATCTCTTATGGAGAGGCAATGTCAGGTCTTGCTCTTTTATCTATTCTGAGAATTTCTGATATCTAGTTGGAGAGTTTAGTTGATTTACATTTAATCTAATTATTGATATGATTGAGGTTAGACCAACCATTTTACTATAGTTTTTCCATTGGTCCCATCAGTTTTTTTCTTACTTTCTTAGTTTCTTTTGATTTAATTGGCTCTTTGAAAATTCCCTTTAATTGGGTTTTGACTTTTCTGGTTATATCATTTTGCATTCTTTTGAGTGGTTGTTTGAGGTATCACAATATGCCTCCTTGATTTTTCAGTCTGCTTAGACTTAATATTGTACTATTTCTTATAAAATAAATTAGCCTTTCGAAAATATAGATTTTTAAACTCTTTCCTATTTTTTTAGTTGTCATATGTATTCATCTGCAAATGTTATACATCAAATGTTACAATGTTATAATGTTTGCTTTAAACAGTCTTATATATTTCTAGAAAAATAGGAGGAAGAAAACAATCTTTTATGTTTAGCCACACATGTATTATTATGTTTTGTATCATTAATCTACAATTACATTATGTTTACTAGGTTCCCCCCTTAACCAAATCCCCCTCACAAACCCTATTACAGTCACTATCCATCAGCGTAGTAAAATGCTGTTGAAACACTGCTTGTCTTCTCTGTGTTGCACAGCCTTCCCCGTGCCTCTCCCCACATTATACATGCTAATCGTAATGCCCCCTTTCTTTTTCCCCACCCTTATCCCTCCCTTCCCACCCATCCTCCCAAGTCCCTTTCCCTTTGGTAACTGTTAGTCCATTCTTGGGTTCTGTAAGTCTGCTGCTGTTTTGTTCCTTCACTTTTTTCTTTG
The DNA here is from genome assembly GCF_040802235.1 of Manis javanica. Taxonomy (NCBI): domain Eukaryota; kingdom Metazoa; phylum Chordata; class Mammalia; order Pholidota; family Manidae; genus Manis; species Manis javanica. Next base: position 3,120,099 of record NC_133171.1, read on the forward strand.
TTCTTATACCCCACATATGAGTGAAATCATTTGGTACTCATCTTTCTCCGCCTGGCTTATTTCACTGAGCATAATACCCTCTAGCTCCATCCATGTTGTTGCAAATGGTAGGATTTGTTTTCTTCTTATGGCTGAATAATATTCCATTGTGTATATGTACCACCTCTTCTTTATCCATTCCTCTACTGATGGACACTTAGGTTGCTTCCATTTCTTGGCTACTGTAAATAGTGCTGCGATAAACATAGGGGTATATTTGTCTTTTTCAAATTGGGCTGCTGCATTCTTAGGGTAAATTCCTAGAAGTGGAAATTCTGAGTCAAATGGTATTTCTATTTTGAGCTTTTGATGAACCTCCATACTGCTTTCCACAAAGGTTGATCTAATTTACACTCCCACCAGCAGTGTAGGAGGGTTCCCCTTTCCCCACAACCTCACCAACATTTGTTGTTGTTTGTCTTTTGGATGGTGGTGATCCTTTCTAGTGTGAGGTGATATCTCATTGTGGTTTTAATTTGCATTTCTCTGATGACTAACGATGTGGAGCATCTTTTCATGTGTCTGTTGGCCATCTGAATTTCTTCTTTGGAGAACTGTCTTTTCAGCTCCTCTGATCATTTTTTAATTGGATTATTTGCTTTTTGTTTGTTGAAGTGTGCTAGCTCTTTATATATTTTGGATATCAACCCCTTATCGGATCTGTCATTTATGAATATATTCTCCCATACTGTAGGATACCTTTTTGTTCTACTGATGGTGTCCTTTGCTGTACAGAAGCTTTTCAGTTTGATATAGTCCCACTTGTTCATTTTTGCTTTTGTTTGCCACCTGGGGAGATATGTTCATGAAAAAGTTGCTCATGTTTATGTCCAAGAGATTTTTGCCTATGGTTTTTTCTAAGAGTTTTATGGTTTCATGACTTAGATTCAGGTCTTTGATCCATTTCGAATTCACTTTTGCATATGGGATTGGATAGTGATCCAGTTTCATTCTCTTACACGTAGCTGTCCAGTTTTGCCAACATCAACTGTTGAAGAGGTTGTCATTTCCCCATTGTATGTCCGTGGTTCCTTTATTGTATATTAATTGACCATATATGTTTGGGTTAATATCTGGAGTCTCTATTCTGTTCCGCTGGTCTGTGGCTCTGTTCTTGTGCCAGTACCAAGTTGTCTTGATTACTGTGGCATTGTAGTAGAGCTTGAAGTTGGGGAGTGAGATCCCCCCCACTTTATTCTTCCTTCTCAGGATTGCTTTGGCTATTTGGGGTCTTAGGTGGTTCCATATGAATTTTTGAACTATTTGTTCCAGTTCATTGAAGAATGCTATTGGTAATTTGATAAGGATTGCATTGAATCTGTAGATTGCTTTGGGCAGGATGGCCATTTTGACAATATTAATTCTTCCTAGCCAAGAGCATGGGATGAGTTTCCATTTGTTAGTGTCCTCTTTAATTTCTCTTAAGAGTGTCTTGTAGTTTTCAGGGTATAGGTCTTTCACTTCCTCGGTTAGGTTTATTCCTAGGTATTTTATTCTTTTTGATGCAATTGTGAATGGAATTGTTTTCCTGATTTCTCTTTCTATTAGTTCATTGTTAGTGTATAAGAAAGCCACAGATTTCTGTGTATTAATTTTGTATCCTGCAACTTTGCTGAATTCCGATATTTGTTCTAATAATTTTGGAGTGGAGTCTTTAGGGTTTTTTTATGTACAATATCATGTCATCTGCATATAGTGACAGTTTGACTTCTTCTTTACCAATCTAGATTCCTTGACATGTATTATTTTTGGAACTTGTCTCTTCTGAAGATTTGAGTGTCTCTTTGACATCAATTCTTTTCACTTAAAAAGTTTCTTTTGCATTTTTTTGTACTACAAGTTGGGTGATGTAAAATTCTCTTAGTTTACATCTGTTTGAAAATTTATTTTGCTTTCATTCTGGAAGGTTATTTTCACCACAATGAGTTGACTTTTTCTTCTTTCAGCATTTGAGAGATGTCATTCCACTGTCTTCTTGTGTCCATTGCTTGTGACAAGAAATCATTATTAATTCATACCATTCCCCTGCAAGTGATCAATTAGTCTGTGGTTCCTTTCAAGAGGTTCTTTTATTTATATATTTTATTTAAAATTGAAGTATACTTGACACAGAATATTTTTTTAGTTTCAAGTGCACAACATAGTGATTCAACGTTACATACATTACAAAATGCTCACCATGATAAGTGTAGTTACCATCTGTCTTGATACAATTTTAGAGTACTATTGATCAATTCCTACACTGCCTTGGGGGATATAGGATGGGGGATGGGTGAAATAAGTGAAGGGGAGAGAGAGGGACAAAATTCCAATTATAAAATAAATAAGTCACAGGAATCAAGAGTGTCTTTTACATTGTGGTTTTCAGAAGTTTGACTCTAATAGCCCAGATGTGGTTTTATTTATATTTTTCCTGCTTGGGGAGGAGGCACTGGACTTGTTATGCAAATTTATGACTTTTACCAAACTTGGAGAAATTACCGTCATTAGATCTTCAAATATTTTTTCTTTTCTCTTATTCTGAGACTACAAGTGCACATGTTAGAGCTCTCCATGGGGTCCTCATAGGTCACTGAGATATCTCATTTTTTTTCTAATTTTCTCTTTGGATTTTTCAGCTTCATAGTTTCTATTGATTTATCTTTAAATTTAGTGACTCTCTTCTCATTTCTGCTGGCTGTTAAAGTCACAGTGTACCTTTTAATTTCAAATATTTTATTTTCCCTTTTTTAGTATTTTCATTTGGTTCTCTATGGTTTCAGTTTCTCTATTAAGATTTTCTGTCTGTTTATTCATATGACTGTGTTTTCCTTTTAATCCTTGAAATAGTTGTAATAGCTGTTTTATACTTATGTGCTAGTTATAGCATCTGGGTCATCTCAAGGTCTATCTCCCTTCATTGACTTTTGTCTTGAGTTTAGATCCTACTTTCCTTTTTCTTCATAAGTCAGGTAATTTTGAATGACTTGGACATTGAGAATGATGCACTGTGGAGACAATGGATTCTGTTACATCTCTTTGAAGAGATGTATGTTTTCATTGTTTGTTTGTTTTTTCAAGCAGTCAGTTCATTTGACTTCAACTCAAATTCCAACCCTGTTTTTCCTGCAATGGATCAGCTGAAAATTCAGTTTAGTTCTTTTGTATTTACTTGGCCTATTTGGAGTCTATCCCTATTTACCAATCACTCAGGAAGCTTGGCCAATCTGTGACCATGAACAGAATCTTCCTCTTTCCACCTTGCCTGTGGCTTCCACCTTGTCAGGATTTCCCTCCTCACTTTCCAGCTGCATCGTCTCCCAAAACTCTGTCGTCTTGTTCTCCAAGCCAGTAAGACTATGAGTTTCTATTACAATTTTAGTCATTCAGAAAGCTGAAACTAGGATCTAGGCTCAAATCAAAACAGGAAAATCACCCTGTGCCATTTACTTCTTTAGATTCACTTCCAGTTTCTTTTGGTTTCCTCCGCATTTTATACTTTAGGTAGAGTTTATAATTGTTATCTGAGAATGGGTTGACCTGATAGATGCTACCTCTCCATTACTGAAAACTGATTTATTTCCTTAACTTTTTCTTCACTGAGAGAAATCAGAGTTTATTAATTAGTTTCCCCAGCATCTCCATGTAACAGTTATCTTGTGTTTGTGGTAAGCAAATTTTCTCCTACATACCACTGTAAAATATTTTTTTATTCATTGATGTATTTGTTTGTTTATTCCACACATATTTATTGAGGATATGTATGTACCTAGTTTTAGACATCAAAAAAGTGAGTAAGAGAGAATCTCTTCCCTCAGAACCTCATTCTACATTGTCCATTTTAGTAGTTAGTAGAATACACATAGAACATTTTAATAATCCCAAAAGCTCTAATGACCTGTGTTGACGCAGTAGACAAGAAAGATATAAAAATTTATCACTAAAATATAATGAGATAAAGACTAAAGTTATATACAAGGTATGGCAGCTTTACAAAGGTAATACTACTTACTTAATCGATATTATAAGGATATTATAAGGGAGGTGATTTTTTAAATTGAAATATAGTTGATCTACAATATTATACTGGTTTCAGGTGTACAACATAGATTTGACAATTATATACATTACTAAATGTTCACCATGATAAGAGAATGGGTTGACCTGATAGATGCTACCTCTCCATGATAAGTGTAATTACCATCTGTCAACATAGAAAGATATAACAATTATTGACTGTACTCCTTATGTTGTACTTTCACCTCCATGACTAATTTATTTTATAATTGGAATTTTGTAGCAGTTTATCCCCTTCACCTATTTCACTATCTCCCCCATGACAACCACCAGTCTGTTTTCTGTGTTTATGAGTCTATTTCTGTTTTGTTTTTATTCATTTGATTGTTTTTAGATTCCATGTATAAGTGAAATCATATGGTATTTGTCTTTCTCTGTCTGACTTACTTTACTTACTGTAATACTCTATGTCAATCCAAGTTGTCACAAAAGGCAAGATTTCATTCTTTTTTGTGGCTGAGTAATATTCCATTGTGTCTGTATGTGCCACTTCTTCTTTGTCCATTCATCTATCAATGGATACTAGGGTGCTTCCATACCTTGGCTATTGTGAATAATGCTGCAATAAACATAGGAGTCTTTTCAAACTAGTGATTTTGTTTCCTCTGGGTAAATTCCCAGAAGTGGAATTATTGGATTGTCTGCTATTTCTATTTTTAGTTTTTTGAGAGAGCTCTATACTGCTTTCCACAGTGACTGCACCAATTTACATTCACACTAACATAACAACATATGAGGGTTCCCTTTGCTCTACACCCTCACCAACATTTATTATCTCTTGACTTGTTAATATTAGCCATTCTGACTGGTGTGAGGTGATATCTCATTGTGGTTTTGATTTGCCTGATGTTTAGTGATGTTGAGCATCTTTTCATGTATCTGTTGGCCATCTGTATGTCTTTTTATGAAAAATATCTATTACAGTCTTCTCATTTTTTAATCAGACATTTGGTTTTGGTTTTGGCTTTGAGTTGTATGAATTCTTTATATGTAATTTTGGAAATTATTCCTTATTGGACATATCATTTGAAAATATCTTCGCCTATTCAGCGGGGTACCTTTATGTTTTGTTGTTTTCCTTTGCTCTGCAGAAGCTTTTTAGTTTGATGTAGTCCAAAGGGGAGATGATTTTTAAGCTGAATTTTTAGTGATTAGAAATTTTTGATCAATACTCCTAGAGAGTATACATAGCATGGCAATAAGTTAGGAGAACTCGAAACAGATAAGGGAAGTAGAAGAGAAGCCCTCTCATATATTTTTTTAGGTGTTTGGATGAATTGTAGTTGAATCACTGACATAGGGACCATAGATAGGACATACTTAACATGAAAGCAATGAGTTTGGCTAAGGCCAAATTGAACTTAAGATGCCTATCAGACACTTGAGGAAATTGGATGCATTGTTCTTGAGCTTAAAGAGGGGAGGGAGGTTTGGGTCAGAAATGCAGTTGATGGCATAATATGTTTTAGGTGGTTGTTAAACTTGTTAGCATGTTTGAGATGTTCTAGAGAGTGTAGAAGGAGAATGAAAGAACTAGTACATTTTGATTATTTAACATGCATCAGAAATTGCTGGTCACTTTATTCATATTTGGGAAGAAGTACAATTACAGTTATACTTACGTATTGGAGAGACCTGGATTTGCATCCTTACTCTACAACTTTACTAAGTGTGTGACCTTGAGCAAGTTTCTTAATTTCTCTAAACTCGAGCTTTCTATCTTTCAGAAAGTATAATAAAGTTATGGGGTTTTGTGAGAATTTAATACAGAATAAGTAAGATTGCCTAGCACATAGTAAGCTCCCAATAAATGTAATCTCTTAATGTTATTATCATCATCTTACTTAGACTCCAAGAAGACCTTATGAAGTAGCTTTTTTGTCATCATAAATCTGATAGTATTATGACTTACCTAAGGTTTCAAGTTGACAAGTGGATAGTCCATAGTCAGAATCTAGGTATTCTGAGTTCTTTCCAAGATTCCTTCCACAAAATTATTCTGTAGTAGTTTCTCACAGGAATTAGGAACATTTACTTAGTTAATTGTACTTAAAGGAGTATATATATTTTTTTAATTTTAAGAAAAAGAAGAGCATGACATGACTCCAAAGCAACCACACAATTAAATTTCAATCTGTGTAATCTCTCCCTTTGCCAAAATAGCTAGTGGTATTGAAATACAATATCCATCTGTCCACAGATTTCACTACCCACTGCTTTCAGACGACTGAAATAAGAAATCTCAGGTGTCAGAAAATCAACAAGGAATTACAAAAATGTCCTCCTCCATTAAGTTTTGGACAGGTGACTTATATTTACTTCTAAATATCTTGATAAAACTTAAGGTTTGATATATAGATATAGTAGTAGTAATTTGTACCACCCACCAATTGCAGAGGCTACTTGAGTGATTGAAAGAAGTGAGTGATTCATGTCTTTGTAAAGAGATATAAGAACATAATGATTTATTAGCATTCCAACTATGGCCTTCTTTTCCTTTCAGGTCCTGATAGCTCCTATCACAATTTCCTCAGCCACTGATTTAGTAGAAGTAGTCAGTAGATCTTAGCTTTAAAATTATACAGCTCCCTTATTTAAAGTGGCAGTCAGTTTGTTCCGAGGACATTTTAATTCTTAAGAAAATATTTATTGGCTCCTTGTTATATAAATCAGGTATTTCAGAGACCTGAGAATGAAGAGGTATAGTCTCTTTCTTTAATGAGCTCATAGTCTAGTGAATATAGTTTACGGAGAAATAATGAACCAAGTTTTGTAATAGAGGGATGTTCCAGTTGCAGGAGGAGGCTAGCCAAGGCAGTCTCCAAAGAAAAGGTCATACTTCAGTGTGATATTTGGAGTATGTACATTTTAAAAGCTCATCAAATTGAACCCTTACAATTTATTCATATCAGTGTATGTAGATTTTACCTGAAAAACTACAAAGAGATATCTAGTTAGCAGAATTTCTCTTTACAGGAGTATGGGTTAGCAATTCTGAGAAGTCCTTCTGTGTAGGCTTAATAATATATATATGTATATATATTATATATTTAATATATATATAATATATATTAAATATATATATTTAATATATAAATATAATAAATATATATAAAAGATAAAATATTTATATATATGTATATATATATATACATATATATATTATTATTATTAAATATATAAATAAAAAATATATGTATAACAGGCTTAGTAATTCTAGGCTTAATAATATAATGTATAAATATAAAGTATAGACTATATATATCATAGGAAGATAGATATATAATAATTAAAGAATGAGAAGTTTTTCACTGTTTAGAAGGGGTTCCATATGGAAATGGGCATAATGGCAATGTGCCTTGTGTTTGACTGCAATAGAAAATAAAAGTATGAAATTGTGGTTTTTAATATGTAGATATAAAATAACTTGACATGTAACTATATATGCACATGTATGTATATAAATATACAATTCTACATATCAATATATACATATACATGGATGTCTATATATACACATATATATGCACACACATAACAAGCACACATATATGTATTTTCCAGCTCTCTCCACTAAGAGGGCCTAGAAGCAAGAACACACTAGTAGCCATGGCACCAAGATCTCGGTCTTTAAATATCATTCTCCATTAAAAGAAACCAGAACTTCTTGGAAAGCTGGCTGATTATGGGGTTGCAGCAGGGAAGGTCTGGAGTATCTTATTCTGGAAAATAAGGAAGAACTCAAACAGCAGACATGTAAAAAGGATGCAGAAGCCAGCTTAACAGGGCTCCTACTGGCCAAATATGTATTTTGAACATCAAAGTAAATAATGACAGTAATGAATTATAACCCACTAAATATAACAAAATCCATGAATCAATACTGGTTTAATTAATTAGTAATCGAGATAAGAACTCTCCTAAACTAGAATGTCAATAAGTAAAAGTAGAATGAATGCGAGATATAGAAAATCTTCAATGGATGCTGAAAGTGTAAGTGAAAAATTGATGAGGAATAGTGTATTTAGGTACCTTCCAAATACCCTCCCACAAATAATCCATTAATTACAATGGGGAAAAATAACACCTTTATAGTGCCAAACCCTACAGTGGGTAAACAAGTGATTATGCTAACATCACCCCTCTTGGGACAAACTCATCCGTGTGCCTCCTGACATGGCACAATGAGAATGGCACAGTGCCACTTCTGTGATAGCCCTTCTAAAATCTCATAACTTGAAACAAACCTATATTGAAAGAAGTTCTGCATAAAAACTCTTCAACTATGTCAAGGTCAAGAAAGGCTTAGACACTCAGATTAAATAAACTAAAATTATATGAAATTAAGCACATGATTAGTTCTTGGACCAAAACATAAATAGCTAAAAAGAACATTATAAAGACAATTTGAAAAAAAAAACTGGATAAGGATTGTGGTTAATATGTTCTTAATGTTGAGAGCGTCCTGATGTTGATAAATATATTATTGTTTATAAGGAAAAGTCCTCATGAAAACAACTACTGAAGTACTTATGGTAAAGGAAACAATGGCTCCATCCAATCCTCAAGTTATTCATAAGATATATAAACAGATGCAGACAGTTACAGATATATAAAAAAGGGAGAGGCAGAGAGAGTGATAAAGCACGTGAGGCAAATACAAGTAATTAGTGAGTCTGAATAAATCTTATATGGGAGTTTCTCTAACTTGTTGCAACTTTTATCTAGATTCTAAATGACAGCAAAATTAAAGTTATGGTAAGACCCATTTATTCTAAGATGGAAAAATGGAAGAAAACATCACTTCCATCACAACAACAAGAGAATGCCAGATAAACTGTTAAATTATAACTCTTTTGAACCCATCATAGAAAACTTCAGTTTGCAGGACAGCCAAGACCTCTGAAATTTAAAGACTGGCCTTTTCTAAGGACATAAGCACTGTCGCACATGGGTCTAAGCATGAGAACAAGAGATGTGAAATGCCACACAAGGAAAAGAAAAGAGATAATAGGATGGGCAAAACATTTGAAAAGCTAACAAAAATAATGAAAACTTAAAAATGCATACCCAACAAGTAGACGGACACCCCCAAGCATCATAAATGTGAGAAAAAGAATTCCACCTAGACAAATAATATTCAGACTGCTGGAAACCAAAGATAAATAGAAAATCTTGAAGGCAGTCTAAATAAAATTATAGTGGATTTCTCATTAGAATCTATACAATCTAGAAGAAAACGGAGTGACATTGTCAAAGTACTGACAGAAAAGAAAAGAAAATCAACCCAGCATTCTATACCTTTAAAGAAATGAAGTAAAATATTGTTTTGAATAAATGAAAGCTGAGCAAATTCATTACCAATAGACCTGCGCTGAAAAAGGAAAGTTAAAAAGTACTTTAGCCAGAAGGCTGTAACACAATATACTTAGTTCTACACAAAGAAATGAAGACTACAGAAATACTAAAAACAGAAGTGTGATGGTTAATTTTTTGTGTCAACTTGACTGAGCCAAAGAGTGCAAGATTATTTCTGTGAGGGTGTTTCTAGATGAAATGAACATTTGAATCAGGGTGGACTCAGTAAAGAAGACTGTTCTGTCCAGGGCAGGGTGGGGAGGGGGGGCACCATCAATCCATTGAGAGCCTAAATAGAAAAAAGAAGGCTAAAGAAGAAATTTGCCCCTTTTGCTTCCTGTCTGTGTGCTTGAGCTGGGACATGTATTGCCTCATGGCCTTGAGCGGGGATTCGCACCACTGGCTCGCTCCTCTGGGTCTCCGAGCTTCAGACAGACTGGAATTACACCAACAGTTTTCCTTGGTATCCAACTTCCAGCCAGCAGATCATGGAACTACTGAGCCTCCATAACTAAGTGACCCAATTCCTCATAATCATTCTCTCTTTCTCTCCCAGGTATTCCTTTACTTACAATGGGGTTATATCTGTTAACCTGAACATCATACTTAGCCCTTAAATGTGTTTAGGACACGCATACAGCCTACAGTTGGGCAAAATCATCTAATACAAAGCCAATTATATAATGAAGTGTTGGACATCTCATGTAATTTATTGAATACTGAAAGTAGAAAGCATAACGATCGTATGGGTACAGAATGGTTTGAAGGGCATCAGCCTCTCACCCTTGTGATCAGGTGGCTGACGGGGGCTGTGGCTCACTGCCACTGCCCGCACGCATCATGACAGGATCCTACTGCATATCGCTAGCCAAGGAAAAGATAGGAGTTCAAAGCATGATCTCTACTGAATGTGTATCTCTCTCACACCATCATGAAGTCAAGAAATTGTAAGTCAAACCATCATAACTTGGTTTTATATATCCTATATAGAAATAGACATAGATATCCTAGAAGTTCTGTTTCCTTGGAGGAAATACAGAAGATAAATATAATTGACATTTTTTCACTGATAATTGCTCTAAAAGATAATTAAATGACCAATACAAAAACTAATCATAAAAGGAGTGTTCATAGAATATTCAAATTAAAATTTATGAAACAGTAGCACAAAGTATGGGAAGGAGGTCTTGGAAGTGAATAGCTGTTAAGTTATGAGATCCTTAACTTACACATGAAGTGCTGTTATTTAAAGGTAAAATATGAAAAATTAAGGATACATATTACCAAACCTAGGGTATCCATTAAAAAGCTTGAATTCCTGACTCCCAGAAACTGTGGAAGAGAATAAATGATTATTGTTTTTAGCCCTTCCTTTTAGGGACCATTTTTTTCCCCAGCAATTAAACAACTAAAGCCACAGTACCCACACAGTATTTAGCGCAGTGCCTGGCTTGTAGTAAGGCCACAATTAGTCACTTTTTTCTGTAGTTTTATTATTTTGTACTGTTAGTATTTTTAGTGAGTGTTTAATTAGTAATTGGCGTTGAATTAGCAGTTTCACCCTGTTTCTATGCACTAGGCGGCACTCTATCCGCAGTGGGCCCTTATACATGAAGATACAATTTTCTAACCAAGCACTGGGTGGCGCCAGCCCCTCATTTTTCACTGTCCCTTTCCAAAGGTGAACTTGAAAAAATGGAAAAAGGCTTCAGAACCAATACTCTAGCATACATCAGGGAGATGTGTTAGAGAACACTCCATAAACAACATTCTAAAAAAACAAGAAATCTTATTTTAATGAAGACTGCTGCCTCCAGACTGAATATGCAGACAAAAGACGGGAAAATCCCTCCTCCTTTTTTTTGCATTTTGGATGTGGTCAGGTTATGTTTCTTTAATCCCTGTAAAGGAGAAGGAATCTGCAAGCCTATGAATTCTAAACAGTGTCGTACCTAATCTTTGCCATACCTAGAAACGTGGCAAAAGCAATCTGTATGCAACAGTTGGTTTCTGATGGACAGAGGTTAATTCTGAAGACCGTTTTACACTGTCCCAAATAACATTTGTACCATCACTTTAACTTACAAATCTTAGTTTCATTTTTTTTCTAGTTCTTCATTTTCTATACACAGGATTTGATAGTCTAGTGATTGTGAAAATGGGCTGCAGTCATGACTGCAGAAACATTGGGAACCAGATCCCTTAAAATGAATTGCCTAAGCCAAATACATTGTTAAGTCTCCCATTTTCCCAGTAAATGCAAAACAGACTTTACCCATCATCATTCATAGAAAGCTGAGGAGGTTGGCAACCTGCACTGAAGAGGACAGGCTGCTAGTCTCTATGCAACTCTTGAAGGCTGGCCCATACTGAGATGGGTCAAGTAGAGCTGGGGCTTGAATGGAGCAGGGTCTTGAGAATAAGGGAAGTTTTGTGGTCAGCTTATCTTATGACAGCGTTGCTCTGAGGTCAGAACTCTACATCTAGTAGAGTTCAAGTCAAAGGGGTGTAGGGTGAAGAACCATTGAATGCCAAGGAGCTGATTATTTGAGGGTGTCCTGTAACTCTGACTCAACCCCAACTCAAGCTGTTCTACCATCTTGCTGATTACCCATAAGGAGAACTGAAAGAGAAAGTAAGATTTGAGCAACTCAAACCCTGTCTCGTGGTGGAGATCAAAACCAAACCAAAACAAACACAAGTATATAGTAAAGTCAGTAGAACAGTGTTATTATCTGACGTGTCTGTAAATGATGTGGTTAATTTTCCTGGCAGGGTCTCCTCATTTGGTGCTTACACGATGTGTATGTGGCATACTTTTCTGTATCACACTAAGAACAGCAAGTGCTGTCCTCTTTGACTTAACCATGAACTGTAGAAGACCATGAGGGCCTCCGAGCACCTCCAATTTGCCGTCCCAGCCAGTTCTGGAAATTCCCAGAGAGTTTCCTGAGAAGCCCTCTTGACTCCCCAAAACCATCTTATAGATCTGAAATGATAGACCTACTATACTCTTCAGAGGCTGCTTGGCTGGGTCCCCAGGTCACTGATACTGACAGTGAAGATTCAGGCTTGCTGGGATGGTCCTCCCCCCTTCCCACCAGTGGCTGCTACTTCACTCCCTGTCCTCCACACCTGTCAGTACAGTGACTGGCTGAGGCTAAGGCAGGGGAATATCCCTTCTCCTCACAGCTATTATCCTCCAGTCCTAGGCCACCTTCTAGAGCTCACCTTCAAGGGCTCTTTCTCAAGTCTGTTAGGGGCTGGTTGGGTCTCCAGGGCATGAGCAGCCTCCCATACCTCCCAGGCCCTCCAAAAATGGTGGAAGGCCATCTTCTGTGGCCCAAATCTGCACACATCTATCTGGGATGACTTACTCATCTTAAGCCACTCCCTCTTCAGGGAATAAAAGCAGCCCTAGGATAGGCAAGGATGCATCAGACTTTGCAACAGGTGCACCTGGCTCCTCAGTTTCACTGGGGAAGGACTTCACGGACATCATTACCTTTCTTGCTGTAGATTAAGACAGGATTTAGAATCTTTAAGCAGGGGTAGAACTTTTTTAAATGAGCACATTGCCAAGAGAGGAGTCCCTGGATAGAGTTTTCCAGATGATGACCCTTCCAGGGGGGAGGCAGCCTACTGCGATTGGGAAGGGATGGGCAGAGCAGAAGCCAGTGACCAGCTAGTAAAGGCAGGTCTCTATCACTTTCTATAACAAAGTAGCTTACTCCACAGCCCTCTGCCTGCCCCCACAAATGTTGGAATGTCCTTAAGAGCAGGCTAACTTCATCTCTTTCTGCACATCCTGACTTCCATTCAGCTCCTGTAGCTATGACCTTTTCTGCAATTTTGCAATAAGGTGTCTTGCAAAATCATTCCATCAGACATGAAATTCTTTGACACAACAGAGGGTGCCAGTGAACTGGATCAGACACTGACCATCTGGAGGCAGATAGTCCCCTAGGGTCACTGCAGCCATCCTGTCCTTGTCTGCCCCTTCTTCTCACATTATTTCTCTTTTCCCTTTAAAACCCTAACCAGACGTTGCTTTACTGTGATTTGGGAAAGCTGAGTGGGCATCTATCCTTTTTCATAAGGCCTGTCCAAAGAGCCCTTCTAAATTCTGATGGTGTGAGAAGATGGCTCTGATAGGGGAGGATACATTTGGTATTTCCCCTCCGATGCTTGTGAGTTCAAATGCTGACAGCAGCAGGAGGAGGAAATTTAAGCTTGGTGGCATTTACTGGAAGAATCTGGTCTGTGCTTGTAATTATGAGGAGATCCTGGGAGAGGTTTTCTAGACCATACGTGAATGCTGACCATGTAGTGAAGTAACTCTATCATAAACACAAGAAATGCAAGTGATTTTATTTCCATCCAGGAAACCTGACCCTTTTGTGTGGTATCCCAACAGAGACCCTCTCCATGTCTTTCTAGAAAACATGGAGATAAAGAATACATCAGAGAGAAGCCTTCTCCCCACACTCGCACCCCTGAGCCTCTGCTTCCTGGTTAGCAGATTTAGTCCAGTAGTCACCATCCAGAGAGAAGACTCCGTTCTTGGTTGCCTAATCAGGAGATCCAGCAGTGGACTCCCCACAGGAATTCCGTGGGGTGGGACACAGAAGTTCGTGGAGACGGTCTGATTACAGTGTCTTTCAGATATTTGGGGCAGGCTACTGTCACCTTTCCTATATTTTTTGCCACCTTATTCCTGGTTTTACTTCACAATTTTTGGGGAATATTCTATGAGGCTCCAACCCCATACCCAGACAATCTCTCCATACTGCCAAACCCGGGGACCCTGATGCCCACACCATCAGGCTCAGCCCATACCAGCTCCCAGACCAACTTTGGATTGTTTAAGCAACTGTAGACCCCATATCTTCAACTCCAGTGTGTAACTCGGGATTTTTGTGAGAGAGCTGTGAGGTACATCCTTAAATGTCCTTACTGCAAATTTGTCCTGGGAGGGGATATCCCAGAACTGTTTTTCATGACCCTGTATCCATAGCCCTCCCCTAGGTATTTGGGATCTTTAATCCCTCCATTGGTCCTTGAGGGGGGTGCTTGTGCCATCTTCACCTTAAAAATGAGGATTATGGGAGCATGATTTCCCCTCATACATGTTAAGCTGGCACTGGAAGTCAAGCATTCTAGGAACTGCAGTCTAGGGGATATGATTCCACCTCGGAGCTCATACAGCTTTGACACCTGTTGAGAACTACCTGGTCATACATCTAGTTCCACCTCTCACCAGGCTCCTCTTTGTACTCTGAACTGACCCAGTTCCTGGGACCTGGAACACCAGGTTCACCTTGCTTGGACTCCCATATAGAGTTCACTAGAATTTCCCATTGCACTTTTCACCTCTTTCTGGGACATCTGACTGCTTAAGGTGGGCTCCCAATGTCACCTGTGAGCCTTTCATCATTGGAGGATGCCCTTGGACACAGAAAAGGACATCTCATAGTATTTCTTGTTTTCTTCCTGAAATCCTCCTGTCAGCAGCCCTGCCTTTATGTGTGCCCCACACTCCTGGGTAAGGTGAGGGCTAGTTCCTGACCCAAACCCCCATCTTCCATCATCTTTCTGCAAAATCACAGGCATGCCCTATGTCTCCAAAGATCTGGTCATGGGCATGAGTTGTCCTGGAAGCTATGTTTCCCATTAAAATATGACAGATTAGGTAATAGATTAAGAGGGAGGCTGAAAGTTCATCCTTGGTGCTTAAATGTACAATTTGCAGAAATGGCAAATGACAGCATGAGGTCAGGATCATATAACATGTTTATAAACGGGTCTCCTTGGGCATTGCTGACATGGACACTCTGGGCTCTGCATGATTCCTTGTTGATTAGAGTCTGGAGCAAAGCAAATATGGGCAGGGGGAAGCCTGTGTTGTCACAGCCCTGCTCTGGGGGTCAACATGGTGCAGGTAGACAGGTGCCCCCAGCCATGCTGGAGGAGGCCTGCGACATGACTCTCAGTACACACGTAGACACACATATAACCACATACACATACATCCATGCCATACCCCCCCACCACTTATACTACACACACACACACACACACACACACACACACACACACACACACACACATTTTCTTCCTAGATTTCTCCCTCTTAGGGTGCTCCCTTACCTCTCCTGACTGACAGAGAATGGATCCTGCCCAGTCATTGATGACCTTAAAATGCATAATTTAAAATCCTATTGAAGTTTGCAGGAAGAAGAAATTACTTTGAGTTGGGAAACCTTGAAGGACTTGTGGAGGAAAGCCCCTAAGTGGGGAGTAGGGTTTAGGCATACGGTGAGGGAGTGACGGATACTGTACATTGGGCTAAGTAAGCCGAGGCATGCAGGCAGGAAGTGAGGGGTATGTTTGGGAACAGTTCGGTCTAATAGAACATTCTATGAAAGCAAAGAGTAGCAGAAGGGCCTAGAAAGGGAAGATTGAAGTCCTAAATCAAGGGTCAAAATTTTTTACATAGCAATCTAGGCCAGCTCATTCGGCAATGATGGAAATGTTCTAAATATGAGGCTGTTCAAAACGGCAGCTACTAGACAGAGGTGGCTATCGAGCACTTAAAATGTGGCTAGTGCAGCTAAGGAGGTGAATTTCTATTTAGTTTAAATTAACTTAAACAGTCATATATGGCTAATGGCTGCCATATCTAGCTGTGCATTTCCAAGCAATGGAAGATGCACAATCAGAAGGGTGCTTTGCTGTAAGTAATCTGAACGCCTACTTTAAAGTAAGATTATAGGGGAAGTGCTCTGAAGATGGAGATCAGGTATGAGACAGAATCAGCATGGAGGCCAGTGGATTTTTTTTTTTAAGTGAAATAGAAAATATTTTCTTCAAATAAAAAAAGTCACATAAAACAAATAAAAGTGGAACTGTCCTTGTTAAAATGGGGAGATGGGCATGGACCCTGGGAGGGTGCATACCATTTCCATTTCCCTGCCTTCTCACCCTGAGGAATATCCCTGAGATCTCCAAGAGTGGCTCAGAACTCCGTTTGTTTACCACAAAGCCAGGCCAAACATAGTGGGGAGTTGTAGCAGGGTAATACTGGTAAAGAAGAGGGATAAATGTGGGAGAGATTATGGAGGTGGAATCAAGAGCTCTTGGCATCTAATTGGGTAGATTAAATTCTAAAAGAAATAAGGTTTAAGTTTCTGCATATCTACTTTTTCATTCATCTTTATCCAAACCCTGTTGTTATCTGGGATTCTTCCCCATTAATCACCAGAAATATGATTGGTACAGAAAAATAAATTTATTGAACTGAAGAGAATTAACATGTACAATGCTGCCTAGATAGACATTGAGTAACAGGAAGAATCAGGATTTATATCCAGGTTCTTTGACTCCAAGGTCTTTTTCTACAGCTTGCTGTCTACCTCCTGCCCCTGAATAATGCAGCCACAGACACCAAGGCAAAGGGCTTGCAAGTAGGCTAGTCAATCAATGGTTTTAAATGCAGCAGCAAGTTTGAGGAGAGAATGACAAATGGAAGTTAAAATTAGGAGGTCATTTCAATTACAGTTAGGAGAAAAGAGGTAGGCTCACAGATCAGAGTGCAATAATATCAAAGATTAGGAGACTAGGGAATGAAGATGAGACAATGAAGGCCATAAACAAACTACTCTTTAGCCTCTTGGTAAATGGAAAGGAGGAGGTGGGACACACGGGTTACTTAGTGGGGGACCTGGTGGCTCTGTTTTCCACTTTTGTGAAATTTTAGAACACCTTAAAAACCCAATGTCCTTTTTTTTTTATTGCTCATTATACGTTAATGACCTGGTTTTCTACTTTTATTCCTACTTTTTTTTTTTTTGAGAGGGCATCTCTCATATTTATTGATCAAATGGTTGTTAACAACAATAAAATTCTGTATAGGGGGGTCAATGCTCAATGCACAATCATTAATCCATCTCAAGCCTAATTCTCGTCAGTCTCCAATCTTCTGAAGCATAACGAACAAGTTCTTACATGGTGAACGAATTCTTACATAGTGAATAAGTTCTTACATGGTGAACAGTACAAGGGCATTCATCACAGAAACTTTTGGTTTTGATCACGCATTATGAACTATACACAATCAGGTCAAATATGAATATTCGTTTGATTTTTATACTTGATTTATATGTGGATCCCACATTTCTCCCTTTAGTATTATTATTATTTTTATTTTTAATAAAATGCTGAAGTGGTAGGTAGATGCAAGATAAAGGTAGAAAAGATAGTTTAGTGCTGTAAGAGGGCAAATGTAGATGATCAGGTGTGTGCCTATGGACTAAGTATTAATCCAGGCTAGACAAGGGCAACAAAACATCCACAGATGCAGAAGATTTCTCTCAAAACAGGGGGGGGTGAGGTTCTGAGCCTCACCTCTGTTGATCCCCAATTTCTCACCTGATGGCCCCCCCTGCGACTGTGCCTGTCTTAGGTTGTTCCTCCCTTGAGGAATCTTACCCGTCTCTGGCTAACCAGTCATCTTCCGGGGCCATACAGGGAAATGTAAAGTTGGTAAGTGAGAGAGAAACCATATTGTTTGAAAAGGTTAGCTTTTTACTTCTTTGCAGATTTATGCCCTGTGGCTTCTATGCCCAGCACTTGTCTCGAGGTATCTTTACCACCTGGAGGAATTACGATACTCGGTAAATTCGCTATGAGGCACGAATTCTATTTAAGGGTTGTAATTCGGAAGGAAGAAGAAAAGCTATAGAGGTAGCATATGGAAGAAAACATGGGAGGATTGATTATTTCTTTGACATATCTTCTTGTATAGTACCTTAAGCATGTATAGGTTTTAAACTACTAACTAACTTGCGCACACATATTAACATAATAGGAATACGGTGACATAAACAAAGCAAATCTATAATTACCAGCCATCTCCAGTGAAGCCAAGAAAACTATTTAGACACCTAGGCATTTGTGAAAATTTGTCTATGATATGATGGATATTGTCCAACTGTACTTGAACAGTCTGAGAGAAATCAGACAAATTAAAGCAACCCATTTCTGGGATCTGTTCACATCCCATATGTTCTTTTAACCGTAGATAGTCTATAGTCATAAGATTTTGGAGTGCTACAACTTGCACCCCTCCCAACTCCTGGTTGAGTTCCAACAGTACAGATCCGGTCAAATTCGTTGTCTCACTGTATGTACATGCCAGGCTAGACATCTCCCTCCTCATTCCTATGGCAAGTCCAGGAAACGGTGGGATGGATGCAGCCACAACTGCAGCATCGCCCGGATCCCTGTGGAGGCTTTTTGATGATCATCCCCCGGCACAAGTCCTCCAGAGAGTGCTGATGCCGGAAGCTCCTCCTCATATCGTATCTTAGTTCATTTTCTGGGTAGCCAAGCTAGGCCTTGATCTTCTGCATAGAAACAAACAGACCCTTTGCCCACACTTTGACATGCCCTCTATACCACTGTGTAGAACTCATTGGAGCCAATGTCCTTTTAAAGCAAGTCCTTGGTTATTGGTCGCCTTACATAGAGTCTCATCACCAGGCTGATAGGACCAGAGACCAGGTAATGAGAATCAGCCATCACTAAGCTGACCAGTGGCCAGTGGGGTGGCCTGGTAGGACTGGCCTGGCCCACAGAGGCAATAATCCACTCATCCTCTGTGTCACAGAGGTAGAACTCAAAGACAATAGAAAGAGACTCCAGTAGCAGTGGGCACAGCAGGGGTAGATTCAGAAAGGGCAGATCATTTTGTCACCCTAAGTCAGTTGGAGCAGAGACAAGGGATATTCCCTAAAGAAACAAGAAGACTAGAATCTTAGAAGCTGATGGTATCTGGAATGATGTTTCATTTTCCATAGAGCCTTGCTGGGGACAGCTGAGACCCCGTCTTCCTCACTTTTCCCTTGTATCCCTATGAAAAAATAAAATGATTCAACAAATGATTTTAAGAGTTCACAATAAAGTTGTTTCTTGTAATCTGAAAGAACACAGCCAACAGCTGGCAAGTCTGGAAGGCAGAGTAAAGTGGAAGTGTTGGTGTTCTTGCAAAAGGTAATTCTAGAAAATTCTCATGGTGCCAGGTCCTTAAAGAAAGTCCTCAGTGGTACCAGGCTCAATGGTCTCACTGAGAAAAAATATAGAAAAGTCAGGTTTACTCTCTCCTACAGTCTGTAACAGTGTCCCTGCCCCCTGGAGTGACTTTGACTTAGAGAGACCGCAGCTACAGACAGCCTGAAAGTGCGCCTCAGTGTTTTGCTGCCTTATGAAAATGGAGGGCTGAGTTTCTGCACCAGAGAGTAGGGACGGTAAGTTAACGACAAGTCAGTACTTGAGAGAGAAAAGAGATCAGAGGACTCTGAAGCTAAAAGGTATGATGGAGATTGTTTTAGAGGCTGAAATGTGTCCCCTTACTCTTCATAGGTTGGAGTGCTCACCCCCTGGTGCCTCAGAAGGTGACTGTACTTGGAAATAAGGCCTTTAGACGAGGGGATGGAGGCAAAAGGAGGTCATCTGGATGAGGCCTGATCCAACAGGACCGGCGTCCTTCTACCAAGAGGAGATTAAGACTCAGACGCACACACAAGAAGGACCGTGCTGGGGAGCAGCAAAGAGGCAGCACCTACAAGCCAAGGAAGAGGCGTCAGAAGGAAGCAACCCCACCAGCACCTTGATCTTGGACTTCCAGCCTCCAGAACAGTCTGAGCAAACCATCTAGTCTAACTCTTACTTTCCTGTTGCAGTGCTTGAGGTCCAGCATCACACGGCTTATATCCATGCTAGGTCCAGACCCCAAGGGCTCTCATTCTCAGCCCAGAGGCCTCGGCACTACCACCTTCCCCATTAATTTAACATGTGGGTTTCCAGAGAGGAGAGGGAAGGGTGATGGAAAGAGCAATGACACAACATGAGAAAGGAAAGGATGGGAAAATGAGTTGCTGATTTAATAGCTTCTTATGAAATCCTGCGATCCTTGGGCTATCTTATTAAAGACTTTTTGTTGTTTTTCATTCTTATTCTTATTCCTAACTTTGCTCCTAACTGGGAAAATGATTGCTTGTATACCTCCCAAAGTAACTTTAGCGTGATTTGTAAATATATGACACCATGTTGGGCTAATAGGCCTAACCTAACCAAGGAGATCTTATTCTTTCTTTGGTGTTTACATCTGTGATTTGTTGATTGTTTTCCAGAACCTTCTTTGGTAAGAGAACTCTGGGACAGCTGGATGATTCGTGGTGCGGGAGTTTAAGTGATTTGTAATTAAAGTCTATTTTAGTTTTAGTTTCTGTTGTTCTTTTCTGAGCTTGTGTACCTTTTTGTTTTTTTAACACTGGGGCCTCAGAATGCCCAACCAATTTTCTAGCTCAATCCCCTGTTGGTTTCTGATGACAGGATTTTAAAAGCACAGCTCTGTTAGTTTTAGGGAGCTTAAGACCCATTGTCTTCTGGCCTTCCTGTCCCCTGCTACAGTCTTACGGCTGTAATATCCCCAGAGTGTTCTAAATCTTTGACTTCCTTCTTTGAGTAGTTGCTTCCCATTTATTTTATTTAGAGATAAGGCAAAGCTTTTGAATTGGAATGAAGCATGTGGCTAACTGAGCTCAGTCTTTTGAGAAGTATCTCTGGATCATCCTGATGGAAAAAGAAAGGAAGAACTGCCTAGAGGCTATTTCTCAGAAAACCCCCATTTTCTCTTCAATTCTCTAGGTGAAACTCAAGCTTCTCCACTTGTTTCCACTGGTTGAATTGATTGACATAATGCCAGTCATTGTGCCGTCCGTGTATGGTGGCTTGTGGCCTGCACTGTGTATCACAGACATCAACACACGCAGCTAAGACGACTCTTCAAGTCTACACAGACTATCCATGATTATTTGGCTTGTGAATGGTCCAGATCAGAAGGCTGGTGGCTATGAAAACTACTTCACATCCACTTTCAACAT
Source organism: Manis javanica (assembly GCF_040802235.1). Classification (NCBI taxonomy): domain Eukaryota; kingdom Metazoa; phylum Chordata; class Mammalia; order Pholidota; family Manidae; genus Manis; species Manis javanica. Next base: position 3,141,497 of record NC_133171.1, read on the forward strand.
ATGGAGAAGAAATAAAAACAGACCTGAGTCATAGGACCAGTAAGTGACGCAAAAGGTCGTGCTCACTTAAAAGTAGGATCCAAAACAAAACATCCTAATCAAGGCTTTATGTTGGCACCATGAAATAGTTTAACTGCCAAAAACGATACCTTATGGAACAAATACTACTTTTAATTGATGGTTGTTCTTTTTTTAACAAACCTTTAGAGCATGTTTTAAGTCAAGTTCTGGCCTCTGAAAAATGTTCTTAGTCATATGGTTACCAGCAAATGACTGTGAATTAATTAGTATTAAGCCTTTCAAATTAGCTCTTTAACAATGATAAACAAACACATTTTGTTCCAATTAAAAATAGAAATCCTTCATACTGTATTTCTTTTCCATTAACTATATCCAGATCCAAAAACAATCAATCCCCTCCATTTAATTCCTTATTAATCGACTGCTTTCCCCTCAGTAAGGGACAGTTATAAATTAAAGGAAGAAACTGTCTTCCTTGGATTTTATGAATCACAGGCTTTTCGGGGAGACAGACACAGTTCTTGTTGCTTCTCTCTGCAATCCCTTAAACCTCTGGAGAAGTTTCTTTTTAATGCATGGCTCAACTTTTTAGAACTTTGGGGGATGTTCAGGGAAAGAGCTCAAGTGATAAATAGTTTGGAAATGAAGATCAAAAGAAAGCATTAGGAGAACTGGGAATGTTTAGTCTAGAGAAAAGGAGAGTGAACAGAGACATACGTTTCCTGACTGTCAGAAACAGGGCACATGCAATTCCTCGTTTTCACCAAAGAGTGAGGAAGAGCAAGTGAATATAGGCGGAAACAAAGGATTTGACTTCACCTAACAATTTCTTTTAATTCTTCAAAATAACAATGGAATGCTTAGGAATTTAGGAAATTATCCCAGAATAGTCCCAAATGCTCTTCTACAGGTCAATCTGGAGAGTAAGAATGTAACAATACCCATCATGGGGAGTAGAGAATAAATGTTATTCGTATAACACAGACTCAGAAATGCTTTCTGTTGATAATTGAAATAATAATGGTGTTTGCTTTAAACAGGGATTTAATATTCATCACACATGGACCAAATGCCTATTGGTGCCTGAAGCTGATGGTCCTGAAGGCACCAAAGGATTCATGATATTTAAGTGCTTGCTGTGTGGGTATTGTTCTAAGTACTTTACATACAGGAACTAATTAAATCCTCCCAGGTTGAGCCATGTGATGTTGGTGATTCTTTCCTTATTTTTGCAAATGAGGGAACACAGGCAAAAACTAAAAATTAATTATTTGCCAAAGTCACAGCTTGACGTTATAAATAAAACAGCCAGGATTTGAACCTGGATCCCTTTGGATCCTCTAAGAAGCAAACACGAAAGTGAGTTAGACATGCATGAGATTTATTGGAAGAAACACCTATGAAGGATAAGGGGGGAGAAGCAGGTGGAGTGGGCAGGGGAAAGCTTCAGAACAAGATGCAGGTGTGATATCTGTGAAAGGAAAGAAGGAAGGAAGAGAGTCAAAGTGCTGCACAGAAAAGAAGTTTCAAACGGGCTGATGGATGGGGAGTCCCCAGTATCAAAGTTGGAAGAATCCCTCATGGCTCATGAATGGCCTAGTTTGGTGCCCCCTTGTTGCCCAGTCACTGGCTGGAGGAGTCTCAGAGAAGTGTGGTCTGTCGTGAATGCTGTGGGGGATCCAAAGCACCCATAGGGGGTTATGCCACCTATCGTACGCTCTTCTGAAGGTCTAAGTGGGACACTACAGAGCCCAAGCTGCCTAGCACCAGAGTCCATGCTCCTAACCATACTGTTACACTATCCTCCTTATACTTTGAGGACATGTAGTGAAAGATGTAACTGTCACAGTGAAAGGCCTGAGTAGGAAAAAGGGTATGCTTCGTTACAAAGGTCTAGGGGCTCCACTCACATAGAGCACAGAGTCAGCACTACCCTGGGTTGTGCAAAGCAAAAGCTCCAGTAAGAAAGAGCTGCATAGCAATCTTTCAAACCAAACAGACACCTTCACCTCATAAAATCTCATAAAGCTTTTCAGCCAATATGTAAATATTTGTTCAACACTTATTAACTACAAGACACGGTGTTAAGTGCATGGGAAATACTAAGATGTAAAAGTCTTACCCCTTCCATCCAGTGGCTTACCCATTAGGAAAGATGCCATTAATATAAATAACCACATGCACATGAAGACAAGCAAAAAGTGCCACATGAGGCATGAACACGGTGTTATTGAAGTTTAGGGAAGTAAAGGACTACATCTTGTTGGAAAAACTGGGAAAGATTTCACAAAGGAAAAAGCAATGGTATTGGTTCCTCAGTGCAAATGTGGTAGTGCCTGGGAGGACCTTAATATTCATTCCAGTGGGAGAAAGTAGCAAAAACCTGTCACAGAAGTAGGAAGCCAAACATTAAATGGCAATATCATGACTCTTGTAAGATTTAAGAAATATCTAAAATTCAGATCCCAAGGGAAGTAGAAATATATTACTCTTTTTTATTAAAAGAAAAAACAGATATTTACATTCTGTCTGTATTAGTTTTCTAGGGCAGTTGTCATAAAGTGCACAAATTGGCTTAAAACTACAGAAATCTAGAAGTCCAAGATCAGCGTCTTCAGGGCCGTGCTTCCTTGCCTCTGCTAGCTGCCAGTACACGAGCCATTCTTGGCCTGTACATGCATCAGTCTAATCTCTGTCTTCCTCTTCACGTGGCATTCCCTCTGCATGCCTGTGTCTTCACATGGCCATGTTCTTTCTGTGTCTCTGCCTTTTATAAAGACACAGGGCCCACCCTACTCCAGTATGACCTCATCTTAACTAATTATAACAGCCACACCCCTGTTACCAAAGAAGGTCACATTATATGACTTGGGATAAGACTTCAATATATCTTTTTGGTGGGCCACAGGTTAGTCCATAGCACTATCCTATCAGCTAAATCTTGCTATTAGTCTTTACTGTCTTTTGAAATTTAATTTTACATAAGCAATAATTTGCTCCTTAGATTTCCTAGATACAAAGAACTGTACAAAGAAGACAAGACCAAAGCTCTAAGTATTTAAATCATTAAATTGGTATTTATTTTATGCAACAAAATATAATATTAAGATCTGAATAAAGTGCTAGAATAATAAAAAATATTTAAACATTTGGCAAAAATATTAATCTTCATCATTGCTTCTTGTTCTTTTTGAATCAGTATATCCTACCATGCAAACAATCTGTTCAAGTTCACTATAATTTCAGGGCAGATTATTCAAATGGAAAATTCCAAGGTAAGAGGCTAACTTCAGATTCAGATCACAAATACCTGTCTCTCTGTGCCCAAGAAACAGAAACAAGGAAACATTTTTCATTACACTGGGCAGAGACAAGAGTGAGCCTGTTTAAAAGCAGTTTGAAAGAGCCTATTAACTAACTTAAATATGGTGTTACCTATGTTTGGCAGATTGTATATTTAAGACATGGCCACAGAAAAATATATCCCATCCAACCTACTACACCTAAAATGTGATGTTCACACATCTCCGTTGAGGTGCGGGGGGCGATGTTCTCTCCCCTAGTATGGGCAGGGCTGACTGACTGGCTACTAATGAACAGAAGGCCTTAGAGGCAGAAATGAGTGATTCCTAAGAGAAGATCATAAAAGACATAGAACTTCTGTCTTGGTTTTCTCTTTGCCTCCCCACTCCCTGTCTCACTTTCTCTCTCTCTGTCTTTCTGTCTCTGTGTCTCATTCTCTTTCTGTCCCTCTTTCCCCGTCTCTTTCTACTGGGACTCTCACCTTTGGAACCCAGCCACCATACTGTACACCAAGTTTTGGAACTCAGGCCACAAGAGGCCACACATGGGTGTTAAGTTAAGCTGACGTCTCCAACTAAATTCATTCATGGCTATCAGCCAGCATCTACCTCCAGACAAGCTGCATGAGCAAGCCGTCAGATTATTCCAGCTGAAGCCCAGACATAGAGCAGAGACAAGTTGTCTCCACTGTTTTCTGGACACATTCTTGCCCAACAGAAACCAGGAGCATTATAAATGATTGCTTTATACCACTAAGTTTTGGGGCAACTTAATACACAGCCATAATTACTGGAATAGCATATATCTAACAATATAATGAGTTATGAAGCTAGGTGACATATTTGTTGATGTTGCTGGGACTTTCTTTATTCTGGCTTCTGAGAAACATCATCTTTTAGAAGCAAAGACAAAGAAACATGAATACTGAAAAGGCCTTAAAATCTAAGAAGTTTCACAGTGCCAACATACCGAAGCATTTCATACAGACACCTCTCACTCCAGGGACCTATGGTCTGGCTACTGCTGCTTTCTGTGGTTGACTAGGCAAATATTTAGTGTCTGTGAAACTAAGGTGGCAACTAACATCAGTTTCATCTCAGGTTAGCATATGCAAGATATTGACTCATAATTTTTACTGAGAGAGAAGCATGTTAAAGGGGACTCCAATTTTGGGGATTTCAAACTTGTAATAACCAATATATTCTGTATTACTGTTGAGAAAAGTCTTTCTCCCTTCCTTCCTTCCTTCCTTCCTTCCTTCCTTCCTTCCTTCCTTCCTTCCTTCCTTCCTTCCTTCCTTCCCTCCCTCTTTCTTTTTTCTTCTCTCCCCCAACACACTCCCCTCCTTACTTCCTTCATTTTGTTTTCAGTGATGTCTTACTTGTACATGAATGGCAAAGATAGAGCAAAAAAACTAAGGAAGAAGGAAATAAACTCATTTTTATTGAAGTTGGTATTAATGTGTTACCTAGTTTAAAAATTAATTATATGTGAGTCTTTCCTACCTGGTATTATTGGATTTTTCAACTGAAACAACATATTCAAGTAAGGCTTCATTTGAAAGGGTAAAACCTCCTAATTAAATGCAATGATGCATTAACATGTAATTCAATAGTTCATTTTACATCAGTGAACTTGACAGCTCCAAGGTCACCACTGAAGAACCATAGAATGTTATATCTTTAAAAATGACTAAGAATGCAGAGGTTATCTATTTAACCCCTTTATTTTACTGGCCACCCAAGCGAAGTTACTTGTCCAAAGTTAGAAATTTGAAGCTGTCTTTAAAATCTATATCTGTCTGGACCACCACCCTCATTCCATGCATTGGTCTTTGGGAACTTGGTGGGGACAAATGCATCAGGTTAGGAAATGAGGTTTAGATCATAAGATTAAGAAAGGGAATATTCTGCTGGTGGTGGGAGGTTGGAGAGAGATCAGAGAAAGAAATGGAAACTAGCAATATGACTGCTTATCCATTTATTTCTTTGTAGCAGTGTCTAATGTTTGAATCCATTTCAATCTCCTAATTAGCTTAAAGATGGTGCCAAGTTTTATATTTACTGTTATCCACACTGCAGCATAAATGTACAATCTCTCTGTATACCTGTTAGTCTCCATTCAGTATAGTTCCTTTCAGATACTATCCTCACAGCTCAGTGGGACCTCCCCAGATCTAAGACTCAGTCTCATTTGTGTGGTAGAGCCATGATTTTAAAAGTACACAATGAATTTGTCAGAAGCTTTTCAGGAACTGTTCTAAAAATGTGTGCCTCTACTATTTGTTTTGTTGACTTTTTCTTTTTTATGTGCCTCTCTGTTTTTTCAGCTAAGTAACTTCATATTTAATCCTCTCTAAACTTACGGCCATTGCTTTTGAGAAAATAGTTCTTTTACTTTCAAGCATTTTTCAAGGTGGAGCTGGGTGTGGGGTGAGGGGAGTGTGCTTCCACCTTTAAGGTGGGTTAAGCTTTGAAAACACTTTAGCAAGTTTTTAGATTCTTGTCCGATTAAGAGCTGCTACAAATAATGACCCTTAAGCTGTATAGTTGTGAATACGAGTGTTGGCTATGCTTTATATCCCAGTTCCGTGATGTTAGGAAGGCTAGAGAATAAATTGTCACGCTTTTATTCAGGTTTTACATTTTTATTACATGAAGCAAAAGATTTGACTTAGAACACAAGGGTGAAGCCTGAGCATCTCCTAGGTTCACGGCGCCTACTTCTCCGTGGTAGCTCGGGGCACCCCGTCCCCGTCCCCAAGGGCTGCCTCACGGCCACAGTGTGCTCTTCCCTGCAGCTCAGCCCTCAGCTCTCTGGATTATTCCGTTTGGGACACAAGCCCTAATACCCCTCATTTTAAAGCAAAGCTTACAAACAAACCACCACCCCCTCTGGCCCCACATCCTCTTCCAATGGCTGCCGCATTTCTTTTCTCTCTTTTCTGGCAAAATTCTCAAAGTCATTTATGGTCTCTGTATCTACTTCCTCACCCCTAGAATTCCTTCTCAGCCATTTTTGCCCACCTTCCGAATGCCCTCCATGTAGCCAGATGCGAACTCTCCTCCAGGTCATCCTCCTCCTCAGGCCCTCGGCACCTGTCAGCACAGCTGGCCACCGCCCTCACTGGAACCTCTGTCTCCTAGTCGGTATCCTCCCGGTATTGCTCATGCCTCTCTGGCAGTATTTATGTTTCCTCTGATGGATTCTCCTTGCCCGCTTAACCTCTAACGTGCTGGAGGGCTCCCAGAGCATAGTTCCGGGACCTCTTCTCTACCTACATCATCTCTTCAGGGAAACAAGCTTATCCTAAAGCTTGAGAAGTCTTTGATACTCCGTGGCCCCCATTTCATTCCTGCCCTCGCCCCTGAGCTCCAGACAGGGATGTCCAACTTCGTTTCACTTTCTCCATTTGGCTCCCTAATAGGTATCTCAGTTATAAAGATAATTTATATTAAGTTGTTTCTACCCCCAGTAATCTCCAGCCTGCTCCTTCCACAAGTCTTTCCCCTGCCCATCTCAGGTAATGTCACCACTACCCACCCAAGTGTTCAAGCCTCGACTTTTCTTTTCTAATCCATCAGTGAGTCTGGTGGCTTTCACAGTATAGTCCAGAGCCGTCCACCTCACTCCTTTTCATCACCATCATGCTGATCCAAGCCACCACCATCACTTGTATGACGGCAGTTGCCTCTGAACATCTCCCTGCTTCCACTTAACCTACTACAGTCCATTTCCACATGGCAACCAGAGAGGGGTTTTAAAAATATAAAGCATGTCATTTTCATGGTTCCATCCAGGTGTTTCCTTCCCAAAGCACTTAGAATAAAATGTGCTCTTTTCTCCTATCTCTAAGACTCCAGTTGACTTGGCCTCTATCTAACTGCTTTCACCTTATACCACTTTCTCCCTCACTTCCTTCATCCCCGCCATTCTGCCTGTCTTTTTGTTCCATGACGGCTGCCACCTGAGAGTCCTAGCATATACTTTCCTCTTTATCTCTTTGCATAACTGATTCCTTCTTATTTGTCAGGTCTTAATTTATATATTAGTGTTAGCCCCTTAGATCAAACTTCCCTGATGACTCTGTTCAAAGGAAGTCTCCCCTCTCATCACCATGCCCAATTCATTGCCATGAAAGGTTGTAATTACTGGCTTGTTTGTTTTCTCATTTCTAGTCATTCATCTGCCACAAGACTGTGAGGTCTATAAGGCAGGAACCTGCTCTATCTTATTAATAGCTACATCACTGCTGTCCAGAATGATGCCTGTCCACAATAGATAAATAAGTATTTGTTGAAGGAACGAATCAGTTTTCAGATTACTCAAGCCATTTATTTTTCCTTGATTGCCTGCCAACCTATTCCTTGGTAAAGTATCTAACCATTAGAGTAATCATGTTTCATTTTGAAGTTGTGTTCAAAGAAGATGTAGAACTTTAACATATTAGAGGGGGAGCCTAGCTTTTTAAGCAGTGTATCATAATAGTACATAATGAAAGACTAAGTTATGAGAACAACTAGACTTTCACTAGGAAAATTAAATCTTTTCTATTTTCTGACCCATTTGTGAATTATACTTATCTGAATTCAGAATGTGGTCATAGTTATCAAAGCTGTTGCTTATATGTAATTTTCAGCTACTGAAATTCTAGATATGCTACAAAATTAACATTTTTGCTCATTTCTAATACATTGGTCCCAAGACTATGTGATAGTCTAACTCTTCTTATTCTCAAGAAGTAAAATAAGAATGCTGATATGAAATTTATTGCAACAGTACCTTGAGATATGAAATAGTATCTATGCCACACTGATGTAATGCAATGAGCTCATAATATAGATGGATACTAAACCATCTGTGTTTCATGAAACATTGTATCATTAAACATTTGTGTGTGTGTAATTCTAAAAAATGAAAGTTGCAACCAACAGGTGTGTTGCTTCAATGCTATCACTCACAACCCTAAATCCTGATTTGAGAAAATGCCTGCAAAAGCTGAAAGTCTGGTTAGCAGATCATGTTCAGCACTAAGAAAATAGAAAAGAAGTACCTTTAAAATATATTAGAAAAAAATGATACATTAAATTTAAAACTTTGCAGATCAAGATAAAAGAGTCCATGTGAAATACTTTCTTACTGGAAGAAAAAAAAGAAAAGGAAGAAAGGCTAAGAGAAAAGCAGACAGAGGTCTTTGACGAGGTGCCCTGCCTGAGCTGGTTTAACTGCTGGAACCCAGTCTCCTGGGCTGTGCAATCAAGAAAATAATGGTCAGGGTTTATTTACCACTTAACTCTGGGTTTCATCATTGTCAGTGGGCTTCAGCCACGAAGAGTGAGCGGGAAACCAGGGAGGATCACAGGGCAAGCAGAGCTCAGAGAGAGGCCAGCAGTCAGCGTGCGCTGGAGACGCTGGGAATCACTTCATGGAGAAGGTTAGTCTGCAGCTAAATCTTGTTGGATGTGTTAAAATTTTGATAGACAAAGATGTGAACACTAAGGAGAGAGTATGGAGAGAGACACATGCCCAAAAACCAGCTAGTTAGGAAAAATAAGCTTCTTAGTGAAGAGTTTAAAAGGCTCCGCTGATTGAAACAAGAGAATGTTTTGTGTGGTCACAAGAAATGTGTGAAGGAAACTGCTGTGGGTTTTGAACCCTGGGCTGCAGTGTAAAGAGGCAGCAAGAAGTTCTTGGAAACCTCTAGCAAGGGTGACAGGAAGGAGGTGATGGTTTAGGAAACAAAACACTTGATGGTATCAGGCAAGACAGGAGGCAGGGAGGTAAGTGTGGAGTCATACCATGATACCATGTCTGCAGTAAGAATGTAAGATGTACTAAGTAAAGACCTACACTTTGATGGTGGGAATTCTAAAGGAGATAAAGGAGTAATTCCAAGAAGCAATTTGAGGGAATGGAAACAGATATTTATCCAGTGTTGTGTACTCTACACTTTATATACAGTATTTAATTCTCATAGCAACCCTTCCAAACAGATACAATTCATCCAACTTAGAAATAATTGAGTCTCAGTAACTTAAGTTACTTACTCAAGGTCAGACAGTGGAACCACAGTTAAGAGCCAGCAGATTGGATAGGTGTGGGAGTAGGATATACCAAAGTATTTTCATTTGTTTTTCTTATAAAGCCATATTTCTATTTTTTTTTCCTCCTAGATCTGGGCACCTAATATTGTTTTGTGTATGTTTGTGTATCAAATAGAAATGCTGAGTAAGTAATGTCCAAAGAAGAATGGGATAGCCACGTTTTAGTTTTGTGCCTTCACCCTTAAAACTAAGTATTTGATTTTAGATAAATGCAAGATGAGTTACTGAGAATACACAGCAGTCTCATACAGACTAATGAGTGCTTACCAGCTGGTTAAGGCAAGCATGTTCACTAAGTTAGCTCTCAATGAGTTCCTTTGGGTAGCCGTGGCCCTGGGCTGGACAAGATTACAAACCAGGGGTCTCAAGGGCTACAGGAGGCCAGATGGTGCATGTTCCAAGCTAGTAGAACCCCTTGGGCAGTTTGCAGCACCATAAAATAAACTTGCAACATGAGGGTTAGTTTGAACAGATGGGCTGAGAGTCGAGGACCCAGCCCAAGGTTTAGATACAGATTTCAAAACCTAGAAAACCATCTTTATAAAGAAAAACAGAAGCTCATGGTCCTGTTTCATTACCCACTAGTCCTTCTGAGCCATGAACTTTCCCCCACTTCAGAAACTTGTCTGGAAAATTCATTTCATGCTTGTCTACTTCAGTAAAACCCTTGACTGAATTGTTATAAAACAGGGGACTTGGCTGAGGGAATGTGAGAAAACACCCAATCTGCTGAAGCCAGTTGGCAAACTTGAGACCCTGAGCTTTGTCCTTTGGTCTATCTGCAATCTCACACCATGACCTTCCCGGCAGAGGGGACGTTCTGATTGCTCCTGTGCCAGGTGACCGGGAAGTGGTCACAGCACATGCCTCTCATTCTTTGACACACTGAAGAATGTGTCAGGCTGAGGGAGGGCTCTAGGCACCCTGACTTCATGGCTCTGCCCCCCGTGCCTGAGATGGGTTCTGGGGGACTGACTGGGCAGCTATCAAATCTCCCCTGAAGCCTCACCATGGATTGTTTCTCTCTAAGAAGCATGTGCCTGTATCAGTTACCATCTTGTGGCTAATGCTGCTCTTAACTGAGGTGATAAAACATCCTAATCTCCTCCTGTGCAGATTTTACCAACAGTCTTTCCATGGACTCTTGGCCAGCCGCCCTCCCGTCCTCAACCGCAGTTGTTTCAGAACTTAGCTGCTTTTCTCAAGTTGTCACCCTAGTCTCACCTTTGCACACTTAGATGACCTAATGTCCTCTTCCCCCAAGAAAAGGCTGTTTTTTTTCAGCACACTCTGTGAAACAGGAATTATGCTAAGTTTTTGGAATATAAAGACAAACCAAGCATGACCTCTGCCCTGTGGGCTTAGAGTTTGGCTCAGGGAGACAGACAGGAGAATGAGTAAGGGCGGTCAGAGCAGCAGGTGAATCAACGGATAGAGCATGGAGAGCACAGCAAGCATGGGTAGGAGAAGAGTCACCAACCCCACCTGGACAGGCAGGACACGCTTCACAAAGGCCACGTGGGATTAACTGCCTCGATTCCTTTCCTCTGCTTCTAAAATCACCTGATGCTATAGACAATCTTTCTTTCTGTCTTAGAAGAGGTGTCTGCTTTTTTCTAAGGCTAAATAATTCTTCACATGGCTCTTAAAAATAAACTTGAGCTTTGAATACAACAGTGAGGTAAAAGAATTACAAAAATGTTGTAAAACAACACAGAAAAATGAAGAAAACATATCTTCCATAACCCAGTCAACTTCTTAGCATTGCCACCATCCTCCATCTTTGTGATTCTTAACCTCTTCTTTCTCTTTTTTTTTTTAAGGCCAAATGCAATTATTTAATCAGTTGAACTGGAAAATGCATGTTTAAATAGTTATAACCATAACCCCTTTTGTTAGTGGCCAACCTCTACCCACTTCCCTGATACCTGAGTCCTTGCAGTTCTGCATCTGGACTATGTTTCCCATTGGAAAGACCCATTCACATCCCTACTCACATAAATCTCACCATCCTGCACCACAGGAAGCCAGATCATTTCCTTGACCGAGCTAGACTGTCCTTACCAATTCTTCAATGACCCACTAAAGAGGCCAAGTCACTTTTTTTGTTAATTCTTTTCTTCTTTCTGCAACTTTTCATAACTCCCTTAGTTGTGTGTTTTTGAAGTTATTTTGGTTTTTCCCCTAGCTCTTCCCACCTCCATCGCTTCCTTATATTAATTACTGTCCCTCTGCCCACGCTTTAAACACTGGTGGGTGCCAGGGTGTCCTCCACAGCCAACTTCTCTTCACCTGCTCAGCCTCTCCTTGGGCCTTTTCTACAGCTTCACATACTCACTGAGTACTTCCAGATTTGTCACTCTACCATGGACGTCTTGTCTGAACTTCCCCCCACTGGCACCTTACCACTGGGCATCTCTACCCTAAACTCCTCCAACTCAACATTTACAAACTGGGGTCTCCTCCTTATTCATTAGCCTGGTCGGAAGTATTCCCACCCACTTAGTCCACCATGCTGGAAGAGTGGACACCAGCCTTCTCCCTTAGTCTTGTAAATTATTCCTGCAAAATGTTTCTCAAATCCATTACTCATTCTCACGACCACTTTTAAAATCCAGACCCTATTTCCAGACCCTGAAATCATTATGCCTTCATTTTTTAAATGTTGTAATTACACACTCACACATGCATGCACACTATGAACTTCGTAAGAGATATATTGCTCTCCAGGCACTGGCATTTTCCCAAAGCTCTGGGGGATTCTCATTACAACCAGGGGACAGCCATTATCAGAGCCCTTTCTATATGGCCTCTGTTCCGGCCTTCACCATGCATCACCTCTGTGAGCCCTCTGCCTGGTCTCCCTTTGGCTCTAACTCTGGGAGTTCTGCCTCATGCTGGCCTCCTGGAGGTAGGTCTGCCTCCCCATCCCTCATACAATCACTTAGGGTGTTCTCGTCTCATCTTTCTCTAGGTCTGAAATCCTCGCACTGAGCACTTTCCCTGACTCAGAGCTTTGGATAGGTCTCTGTTCCCTGTTAGGTTTGCTCTTTCATTGCCACTCCCTCCTCATAGCATTTATCCTTAGAAGTATAAGAGCTAGTTGCAAAGACTGATATATGAAAATCCCCTTAGAGATGTGAACAGGACAAAAAGTATCCCCTGCATCATTAGCCTCTGGTGACTGGGCTGGCAGATTTTGGGTTTAGTGAAACCACAGCTGGGAAGAAAGGGGAACTTGGTCCCTTTAACACATGGGCTGGCAGAATGTCTCACATTAGGATGAAATGGGCTCCATCTCTGAGCACATATCATTAGCCCCTTTCCCTTTACTTTCCTTAATGATCGCAAATAAACTGTGTGTTACACTGTAGATTACATACTATTATTGAAACAGGGTACAAATTGCCAATGGGGAGAACAAGAGTCACTTATTCCAGGTTAGCCTGATTCTGGAACAAAGAACTATCATCTTGATTAGTTCAATTATCTTTAGGGTCTCTCCATGCCCCAGAAAAGCCACGCTCTTCAAAGACCAAAGGAAAGGATGGATGCAGTGATCTGCATATTAGAGTCTTGGGAGAATCACAAAGATACTTTGGAGTAGTAGCACTGGGACATTCCTTTCCATTGTTCTTTAGCTGCAATATTAAAAATCTCTTCTCTAGCCAGGAGGTGTAAGTGTCAGCATCTCTCCAGTTCTACCAAGTCCAGCTACCAACTTACACATAGAGAAAAATAAATAAATTAAAGTGAAGTAAATAAATTAAATAGTATAATATCTGTAACTGAAGTATTCCCAACACTCACAATGAATTACTTTTTATGGTTCAATGGGAGGTATTGTAACAGATTACAATTAGTCTTAGAAATTCAAAAAGACTCATTTGAGAACCACTGCACTAAGTTTGCTATTACTGGAGTGGACTAGAAATCGGCAGGTTGATAAAACTATTTTCTTGAAAGTTTAAATTGATTAAATAGCATTTAAATATAATTTGCAGGAATTCTTAAATTCTAGAAGTCTTTCCTGTGTTCCTGGCCCATCTACAGACCTGATCCTCAGGGATCTTAAACAAGAAAGTATCTGACTATATCATCAGTTAGGTAGCACGGAGCTCTGCTCTCCTCCTTTGCACGCCCACCCTTTGCAGGGATGTGTGCCCACCACACATGTGTGTACAGATAAGTATCCACGCCCACAACAGCTGGCCTGTCCCCAGCTTGGGTCTACAAGAAACCCTAAATTTAAGGTCATTGTTTTCTTTTCCTTTTAAATCACAATCTTCATGTTGATTGCAAAGCTCCAACAAACGTGACATTGGTGAGAGGCACCACAGAGCAGTTTGAGGAGATTAGATTTTGTTAAATTACAAAAACAGTAAAATCAGGGGGACTTTAAAGTCAACATTTTATGATCTGAGTCATGCTCACGGTTTTGCTGCTTTGTCTAGAAACACCATATCATCAGAGTTGACCTAAAACCTGCATAATGGTGTATGACATGCAAATACTACATAGCATCTAACAAAGGGTCCTTTTGCCCTTTGGGACTATGCCAAGCTGGAAGTTCTGAAACTTTAGTGAATAATTCTTTTCTTCACTCATGGAGAATCATTTAATTAAGAACAGATTAAATAATAGTTTTGTTTAAAGGTTTATTTTTAGGTCTACTAAAATAAAGTTGAACCAAAAAAAAAAATGAGGATGGGGCATAGATCTACCACCAAACCCCTTCTGGTAAAACTGTCTGTTAACTACTTGAAATTCAGTTTAATACAGTGATTTTCAAGATGCAGTCCCCACACTTGGCTTCAGCATCAGTCCAGAATTTATTAGAAAAAGAAATTCTCAGGCCCCACACCAAACTTGCTAAATCAGAAACTCTGTGGCTAGGACCCAGAATGGGAGCTGTCACCAGCCCTCCAGGTGACTGGTACAGGCTCAAGTTGGGGACCACTGGTTTCACCCAGTTCACTGTATGCAAGACTGCCAGGTGTCCGGATGAAAGCCAACCATAGGGTATTGCTTACTGATAAGACAGATAAACCAACACGGTCTCTGGGACACCTTATGTTTTTCTCACACCAAAGAAAACAGAGTAATGCAAGGATGAAGAAACTGGCTTCTTTCAGCCAAGTCCCATTGATGTAAAAGGTGGAAAATCAATTGCAGGTCTCATAAAGGTTAAAAAAAAAAAAGCCTTCATAGACTATCCTTTTATTCTTCACAGTAATATATTCAATTGATTTTTTTTCAGTTAACTATGAGGAACATTAAGAAAAAACCAGGAAAAAAATAAGTGATTTTATAAAAAATAATTTTTTATAAATAAATGGTTTTTATGGAAAAAACTATGGTTAATTAAAGGAGAGACACTAGATTCTATAGAGGAGCTTATTTTCTTGAAGGGCAAAGGCTTTCCTTATGTTTCTGTAAGGACCTGGCCCACTCCTGAGTCTGAAACACATATTAAATAAAATTAAGGGGAAAGTTAAGTAAGAGAAAAGGAGAAGTAAAGAGAGGGCAATAGAAAACCCCCCAGGAAGAAAATGAAGCCTGAGAGAGCGATTGAAGGATAGGCACATAGAGAGAGAGAAGGAAGCCACCGAGCAGAAAACAGAAGCAAATGACAGAGGTGAAAAGCGGACACATGATATCCCGAGAAACAACTAAAGTGATTCAAACATTAAAGAACTAAAGCTCATGTGCTTCTAAATCAGTGCTCTAGCTTCTAAGCTTCGCAACACCGCCTCTTTTAAAAATTATCTTTAGAAACCTTTGGTCCAAAATGCTCACCAAATTTCAATAACCAAAAGGTAGACTCTGAGGGACACCTGTCCACCTAACAGAGGCGACATGTTTTGTCAAGAAGAGGCACTTGGATCTGAGATGGATTTCTGAGGAGGCAGCCAGAACCCTGTCCCAGGGAACTCAAGCCAAGGGCCCATATCTGTGAGGGATGCGGCAGATTTTGTATCTAAAGAAGAGGGGCAAGAGAGAGTTTGTTCCTTTTACGATCTTCAGTTTTACTGAGAATATTTCTGAGTTTCAATTCATAGCAGTTGTTTCACAGATTCGTGAGCATGGGAAGCATGGCTCAGTGGACCAAGGCCTGTGAATTCTCACCTTGAACCAAAGTTCGTCTTAACACCTAAGCCAGTCACTACCCAAGGTCCTGTTTGGTTTTGTTTCTGCAGATGACAGAGCAGGTAGCTAGGAAAAGTGGTTCTGAGAATTATAAAAGCAAATGCTTAGTACTTAGCTTTTAAAATTTGTGAATAGCACTCTATCATGGTAACTGAATAGGTCAAGAGCAGTAGTAAGCAGAGCTGACCTAAGGGAAAAATATGATCTGATGTAAGTGTTGGCAGGAGACATTCCTCCCACCCCAGGGGAGGGGACCTTCTTTTTAAGAAAAGGCTTCAGAAAGCATAAACTACCACAACACACGACACAGACCTGGCAGCCATGTCTTAAAAGGCAGAAGAGTTGATCCAGCTCTGGAAAATGTTAGTTTTTCTAACATTTCTTGCCTTCAGAAAAGCACCAGCCCTCCATGCAGCTTAATTGGATACTGGACTTTTATTTTGTTA
Organism: Manis javanica; assembly: GCF_040802235.1. Classification (NCBI taxonomy): domain Eukaryota; kingdom Metazoa; phylum Chordata; class Mammalia; order Pholidota; family Manidae; genus Manis; species Manis javanica. The sequence continues at coordinate 3,157,521 of NC_133171.1, forward strand.
CCTCAGGCATGAAACAAAAAAAGCAATGAGGACAGACAGCCCCTACTCCCACTGTCATTATACAGCATACATTCACATGTCAGTATACATTTATCCAAATCCGTAGAATGCACAACACCGGAAGTGAGCCCTCATGCCAGCTTTGGCCTCCGGGTGATAACACTGCGTCAGTGTAGTTTCATTAGCTGGAAGAATGGCCCACTCGGTAGGGGACATTGATAATGGCGGGGGCTGTGCCTGTGTAGGGGGAAGGGACCTATGGAAAATCTCTGTGAATTCTTCTCATGTTCCTGGGAACCTTAACCTTGTCTGAAATAACAGTCTTTGAAATAAAAAAACGAAACCCTGATACTTCCATACCTGCTTTTTTACCTCAATCAAATATTTTCATCTTACAGTAGTCTGGAACCTCCAAAGTGTAGATGATGAGATATTTAGTGCACAAATGGGAAAATAGAATCTCAGTTCCAAAGCTTCTTAAGCTTGCTTGAATTTTCTATTCATTTGGTATTTGACTTAATGGCAATCAATCCCTAATAATCATACAATGAAAACAAATTGAAGAGTTAAACCTTTTGGTCAAAGAAAAACATTACCAAGAAAAGAAAATGGATAGTGAGAAACCACATGAAACATGTATTTGTGGAAAGATACATACATGTGGAAAGATGCAAATATGACCACCTAGAGACCTATGCTATCTTTTAATCTCTAGGAAGAATCTCCTCTACTATCAGGAAAGCTTTCCTTCTGAGATGGCAGATCTGGATTTGTGTGCATTTCCCATGGGTTCCCTTGGTGCCACACTGCAAACCTTCAAGCAAAGGGTATTGGAGAAATACCAAAAAATCTTACCTTGTGCAATGCTATCCTACGAAGTGTGATCATTTTTGAATCAGCTGAGTGCAAAAGGACATTCATGAATCAATTCAGCTAACTGGACAAATAATGCCTACGGTTCCATATGAGTATTGTTTTATTAATAAAATAGTGTATTTATAGCATTTGCTGTTAATCAAATTGTTACACCATTAAAAATTAAATCAAGGAAACAGGCAAGATTTTGATTATGTGGCTGTCACAATAGGATTATACAACAATGGCCTTGGGTCAAGACTGGGCTGTTGTACTTTCTGGTCTGTCATTCAAGGCTGATTTATGATTAGTGCTCAAAGTCATGCTATTCTGGAGAGAAGAGGAGGGGAATACAGGACCTATTTATGATGCCCCTCACCCTAGCATTTGAAGCTCCTTCCCACTTGAAATAAATGTGGGGTTAATTTTAGTAAGGCCTTCTATTAGGTTTCCAACATAGCATGTCCCTTGTATTTCCTGAATGGACTCTAGCAGAATGCCAAACAGAGAGGAGGCAATCTAGTTCTTAAGTGCCCTTATTCATAGAAATATAAAGTGGTAATGAATGAGTTTATGCAGTGCGTGTCATTACGAAAACACCTGTCTGCTTTTTGAGATCACGCTCTTCTCCTGACTCCTAAGAGTTAAAGATAACTAACATTTATTGGGTACCTACCATAAGCTAAATATTTTATAGACATTATTTCCTTAAATATTCACAGCTAAGTCAAGTAAGTATTATCATGCCCATTTGCAGATGAGGAAAATGAAGCCAAGAGGATAAAACCCTCAGTCAATGTTACCAGATAGCTGGTGGGAGAGTTGGGATTCAAACTGGTTCTGTACAATTCTAAAGCCAGAGGACTTCCTAAGTTGTTGTGCCATTTTCTAGCAATATCAGTTTGAGTTTCAAATGTATCTTCTCTCATTGCTTGTTGTCAAAAAATAACAATCATAAACACACACCCCACCCACATCATCCATATCTATACATACAACAGATACAGTGGAGTGTAGCGTATTGTGGTGGTGAAGTATATGAACTCTGGAGCAGAACTTCCTGGGTCCAATACCTGCCCTGATTAGCCGTGTACCACACTGGGCAAGATGCCTAGCCACTCTTTAACTCATTTTCCCATTTGTAAAACAGTTATACAGGTAGTGTAATAGCTAAGAGTGGTGTCTGAGACATTTTAAGCACTGTGCAGATATTAGCTATGACTGTTATGTCAGTAAGGTAAGAACTCTTGAATAATATTTCTCATTCAGTGTACTTTGGCTGGAACATTTTGGGCAGTGAAAATTTAGTGCTAAAGAGGCTAAGATTAAAATTAAGGTCGATTTATAGACCACGTAGCTTCATTTCTGCTCCATGCCTATAGATTCCCTAACCCCACTGAGCTGTATCAGTGAGTATCATGGGTCAAAAGGGCTCCCTAAATTAGAACAATTTTATACTCTCTACAAAATACATGATTTACTGAGGATCAGATACTAGGTCAGTCATGAAATGGAATATGAGCCTTTTGCTGTCATATTTAAAAATACTGAATTCATTCACCCATGTTTATAGCTGCATTATTCATGATAGGCAAAAGGTAGAAGTAATCCCAGTGCACATCAACAAGTGAGGGATAAACAAATGGTGGTGTATACATACAATGGAACATTATTCATCCTTAAAAAGGAAGGAAATTCTGACCCAGGCTACAACATGGATGTACCTTGAGGACATTATGCTACATGAAATAAGCCAGCCACAAAAGGACAAATACTGCATGACTCCACTAATACGGGGTCCCTAGAGTAGTCAAATTGATAGAGACAGAAAGTAGAAGGGTGATTTCCAGGGCCAGGGGAGGGAGGAAATGGGGAGCTAGTGTTTAGTGGGCACAGGGTTTCTGTTTTGCAAGGTGAGGGGAGTTCTGAAGATGGAGGGTGGTGATGGCTACACAACAACATGATTGTACCTAACACTACTGACTCTACACTTCAGTGTGGTTATGATGGTAAATTTATGTTACATGGATTTTACAATTAATTTTTTTTAAATAGTGACTTTAGTCAAATCAACTGTAGCTACCATAGTGGCCACCACTTAGTGGGAGGGTGCCCTGTTGTTTCTGAACTATAAGATCTGATGAAATTGTCGATGCCTTTTCCCGTCAGCAGCCAGTCTCTGTGATACACTGCAGCTGTTGTCTGCACTCTCCAATCCAAACGAGAGTGTGGGCCACTCACCCGTGGCCTTTGATTCTTTCCTAGGGGAGCTTCTAATGTAACTCTTGAATTAAAGGATATGTGTGGAGAAAATGCATGTGTGTATCCCTAGGTGGTCACCCTGTTGAAGCCCTTTCCCAACGGAAGAACGAGTAGAAGTATTCAACTCTTCCCTAGAGGTCAGCAGTGTTAGATCACACGGTTGTCAGATGTATGTTTTTGCTTCTGATGACATACTTAGAGCTCTAGGAAGCATCCCAGGATCTCATGTCTCTGCATGATGTATGAATGTCAAGTCTGCAGTTTGGAACTTGAGCCATTTCCTCTAAGCAGGGAACAGTTGAACCCACTCTTAAGTAACAACTTTTTGGAGTTCTGTGATCAGTGATTTCAATGCGAATCTCTTAGAGTAGAATTGCTGCCTATCTTATAATGTGTTTCAATTTCACAGGTATGTGTGAATTGCTTAGCTTTTATTTTTCCAAGTAGGAAGGAAGGTGTGGGGAAGACATTTTGATTTTCAACACGTGAGAGCCACTTCCAAGTACAGCATATTAATTACCAAATAATTAGCCTTCCGAACAGTAGTATAGTCTGAAGTAAATAGGAATCTAGTTTGTTAATGACTATTCCTTCATTTAAACGTTTGCATGAAGCTTTACGCTTCTGTCTCTACTACACATATCCACATGCGGGTGTAAGCATGTGTGAGACAGTGTGTGCGGAATGTCTATCAGCCTAGCATGTGGTATATCGAAATGTAATTTGAAACAATAGCAACTCACATTATTGGAAAGAGTAGAGGCTTTGTTTCTGATACCTATGACACTTCCTACTACAAGACTGTTTTGAAAAGGCAATTGTCAAATAGCTTGCTGGCTTTACAGAAAATGAAATGCAGAGTGACAGTGTTTTGCCCTGAACCTCTCTTTATTCAAACCCTCTTGAAAAGTAGAGGCCACCTGTTACTGAAAGGACCAAATGACCTCCGACCGGTTCGCTGCCAGGGAGGTTTGGCCACATCTGTGATTTCCATAAACATCCACCTTCTTGGGTCCATGAAGGGGTCAGGGCAGAGCTTGGTTGAGGCGAAGTTGTTTTCCAAAGACTGTGATCAAAGACCCACAGGAATCCAACGCCTTAGCATAATGACTGATTCTCTTTTACACAGTCCTAAGAACTGACCTGTCCTTGGCCTTCTAAAATGTTCCGTTCAGAATATCAGTGTGTTCGGATACTGTAGAGAAGCCACAGCAAACGGTGAGACCATTGGGCGGGATCAGTGAGTCTCAAAAGTGATTCTGCCTGTCTTTGGGCTCCTACTCTCAGATATGGTGGGACACTTTGCCTTGCGAGACCTCGGCTCACTGGTTCTCAGGCTACTGAACTGAAGAACCGAAAGTGGCCTTGGCAGGAACTATTTTAGCAGGGGTCGCAAGCCTTTAAAAGAAGAGGAAGCAAGAGCCTTGAACCAAGTTTCCCTTTTGTGTTCCACCAAGAACAGGCGTTTGCTTTGTCCAAGGAAAGACTTCACAGGGGTGATTTCATGCATAGCTAAGAACAACAGTAGGATTTTTCAGCTGTTGAACCTGGGATTGATTTACATCACCAGAGTATTATCACTCTGGTGGCTTTCTATGAATATGATATTAAACATATAGGTGTATGTGTACACAATGCCTGAATCAGGAAAAATGACCACCCACCATTTCCCCAGCATTATTGGGACTAAGGGCCATATTAGGATGACTCTCTTATCCTCTTGTAACACAGCACTTCACACATATCTCATTTAATTTTTATCACAATGTGATGAGCTGGGCATCATGGGGATACTGCATATATAGGAATCCTGATACTTAAAGAGGCTGAACCACAAGCTACGATAGCCTAACCAGGAAGCAGAGCTGGGACTTGAGTCTAGGAAGTCCAGAGCTTTGCTCTCCATCACTTCTCCTATCAGATAAGTAGTACACATTGTGTCCGCTACACAAAATCACTAAAGAATCCTGGGTGGCCATCAGCAAAGTCCAATCACTCATTTTCCTCTCCTTAACAGAGCTGACCCACAAGTCCAGATGTGTGGCACTGTCTCCCCTCCAGCTCACCCACTATTCTCTGCTCATGCTGCTTCTCGGCCTTTCCAAGGTTTAACATTTGACCTACCTTCTCTCCACAACCCCAATGGCCAACACTCCCTAGGGGGTCCTGACTAATAGAATCAGGCAAAAAATCTTTGCCCTTCTTTTCTAGTAGAATGGCTATCCTTCTGCGGACTTCTGGAGAGGCGCTGCCTATGCAGCTATGAACTAACCAAAGTTCCAAGAAGCAAATATCCTGAAAATTACATAAGAAGGAAGAAGAAGTCAGCGTAACTGGTCATCATCAGCTCTCTCTTTTCACCCTTGTACTTTCTCTTCTAGTTCTTCAATTGCCTGGATTCTTAAAGAGGTGTTACTACATTCAGGATAGATAGATGATATAGATAAGAGATAGATGATAGACAGATGATATAGATAGATAAGTAGATAGATGATAGATAGATAGATAGATAGATAGATAGATAGATAGATAGATAGATCAAGATTGCATATCGGTATATGCACATTATTGGTTTAGGACCCCCCAGAAATAGACCCCAAGATAAAGATCTACTATTAGTGAGGAAACAGTTATAGGGGAATGGAGAAGTTAGAAACAAGGAAAGGAAGAAAACTAAAGGAGAATAATCAGGCAAATTCCCACTGAGGATTTTATTCCATTGGGGAATTCTGGGAGACTGTAAAACATTCTACTCAAAGTGAATCATCATTCTCTCAAGCTCCACCCCAAATCTGCTGAATCAAAATGTGAATTTTAAAGTGATAGTTTGTAGGCTGGGGCAGAATATGCCTCAAAGTTAAACTAACTACAAAGCAAGAAAATTGTGAGCTTCATCCACCAACTCCCCATTTGATATGGGTTAGAAGTTGTATCTGAGGTTTTTAATTCTCTGGCATTTTCTGCTCAGCTTTTGTAGAGGCAGAACATTCGTACTCCAGTGGCCTGAAAGAACGTCCTCAGGCAGAAAATAAAAGGTTTATCCATGAGCAGCCATCAGCATGAACCGCTGTTACAAATTCAGCTGTGATGCAGCTACATATAAATACGATATTAAGGCTGAGGCGGAATTGCAGTAATAATCACAACTGTAGCACTGATTCAAGGTTAAAGATGCTTTAAGGATATTGAAGTAACCAGGGTTTCATCTAGCTGTTATGATAAATAAAGCAGGTAATTCACTTAGAGAAGTACCATTATCACAATTATTAGAGGCATTAAAGCAAGTAGAACATTGTTTTTTATTCAGTAGTTATTTCAGGCTCTCTCAAGTAGGCCATGAGTGAGGTCAGAAACTAGGCTTTCATATTTCATTTACTTATTATAACTCCTAATATTAACCCTCAGGAGAGGTGGGAAGGCACAGGAGCAACATTTTCCTTACAAATACAAACTGCACCACACTTATTCTGGAGTACATCCAACACTGAAATTTAGTAGGGGAAAAAAGATGACTCCTGTTGTAACATTAAATACTGGTAAAGAGATTTGCATAACATCCAGAAAAATCCATGACTGCTCCTAGACACAATAAAGTAACTACAAGAAATGCAGTTGCCAGCAAAATGTTAACTTTGTTATGTATCCCTTGTATCTTAAAAGCGTATCAGAGTGTTTTGTATCATACAAGGAAAAAAAGTTTTAAATTCAAGAGGCATCAAAAGTTTCTAAATCATCTTGGGAAAAATTAACAGAATAAGATTTTAGAAACATCAAACTTCAAAAAATTCCTAAATAGGATTTTCATGTGTAAACAATAGGGCTATAGAAAAGTGTGAATCTGGACTTTTTGGACATGACGAGATATATTAATTACCAGCACAAATGATAAGTTCAATACTTGAACATTATTAAATAAAACTTAAAATTAATTAACTTTGTGTTCTTTTATATACTTTTTTGCTCAATACAACACCAAATGAATTTTAAAATATGCAAAATGCTATAAAACTTTATTTATTAATTGACCAGCTACCAAGTTGAAAATGTTTAGGAAATGAAAAGTTAATGCATGTAGTATATTCTTGACATACATTAATAAATGAAATCCTACAGATTTCTTCTTATGCTCCTTTCTCTCCCATCTTCTTTCTTCCTGCCCTTTAACTTCCAGTAAGAAAGGCAAATTATGAGTACTTTCTACTCTGGCTGGGCAGTGAGGAAAACGTTGGTAAGTCATTTATTTCTTTATAGTGTGCCCAATTTGACGATTCACTCCTTACTCTGTTCTAAATTTCAGTTAAAAAACAAAACAAAACAAAAAACCAGTTTGGAATATCAATTTGTACTGGGGAGGGGCAGATTCTTCCTTAAAGAAGTAAAATGATTCTCCCTTTCCCAGAGGTACATGTAGAAGACAGCTTGTAGAGAAGTGGGCTAGAATCACTTACCAGGAAATGGCTCACATCTGAGACCAAAGTTAAGAAGTGCAAAATGGGATGAATCTTTGGGATGAGACTAAACCTGAGAATACCAGGGGTCCAACACTAAATGGGTTTGCGTCCAAAACAAAATGGCTTCTAGACACGAACTGTCTTAATAGAGATGTAATGTGAGCCACAGATGCAATTCTAAATGTTCTAGTAGCCCCATTAAATAAGTAAAAAGAAAATTCATTTAAGTAGTATATTATTTGACTCAAGATGTACAAAATGCTATCAATTAATATTAGTGACATATGTAGCATTCTTTTTTTTACACTAAGTCTTCAAAATCAAGTGTGAGCTTTGCACGGACAGCACATTATGAGGGCCCCAAAGCCACCTATGACTGGTTATCACCGTGCTGGTCAGCTCAGGTCTATTAAATGAACCAAATTGCTTTAAAAACATTTGCAGGACCTTTAACAGCAAGATCAAAAGCTGTAATCATGAAGCCAAAACTGCATTTTTATTGTAGTGAGGTCTGACCTCTTTCATTTATACTTACAACTCCAGCTACCTAATAGGCTTTTCCCTAAAGATTATTTTGTCACCCAACTCAATTTCAAATACTCTCATTCGTTCTAAACACATGTTATGAGAACCATCCCCCCATGTCCCCCACTGCCAAACACATACACAGCCTTCAGCATCTTACCTTGTAATCCCTGGGAATTGATTTAAATCAGGAAAATACTTTAATTCTGATTTGCTTTTTTGTACAAAAAGCAGCATCAGTGTATTCTGCTTAAAAATGTGAACTGCCTAAGCCATTGAAAAACCCTTATGTCAAAGCTTCATTTAGGCCTTTTTATGGCCAGAGTAAAGACATCAAGAAGCAAATGGCTCTATTTGAAGAGTTATGTATATTGGGGATCATTTTTTATGTGCTGTGGGCCTCTGGTCATGTTTTGGTATTGAGACAAAGGGCAGTCTGCACTTGGGCACATAGTAATATATACTGCCACCCCCTTGGGGTAACAGTCTGAGCATAACTGTGCTGTAATTAGAAAAAATACTTCTCATCCTTAATATGGATCTTGGTTGTGTTGTTTCTGAAACTTAATATCTCTCTTGAGATAAGAGTTCCTTGTGGGACAACTCAGGAAGAACAGAATAAAAATAAGGCATGTTTGCGTATTACACTACCAGAGAAATCCCAAATTTCTGACTGTGAGGGGCATTGGCACCCCTAATCCCTGTGTTGTTTGCTCAGTGGTCTACTATATAATGTTATATGTTGATTATATCTCAACTTAAAAAAGGAAGAAATAGACCTAAATAGCTCTACATTTATGAAAGAAATTAAATTTGTACTTAAAAACCTACAAAGAAAATTCTAGGCCTAGATGGCTTTACCAGTATTTTACCAAACAAAGGAAAAAGAAATAATATTAATTCTTCACAAGCTGTTATAGAAACTGAAGAGGGGATAACACTTTGTAAGTCATCCTCTGAGTCAGGAATACCCTGATAAAGACTATGGATCAATAACACTATGGATCAGTATTTCTTATGAATTTAGATGAAAACATTCTATAAAGAATTTAACAAATCACACCTAATAAAAAAATAAAAAGGATAGCATATTATGAGCAGGTGAGGTTTATATAAAAAAGGCAAGGTCGGTTTAGCATTTTACAACCAATGTAACTCACCACAACCACAAATAATTAGAAAAGAAAAACCAGATGATCATCTCTGTAGATGCAGAAAAAGTCTTGGACAAATCCAATAATCCTTCCTGTTAAAACCTCTTTGTAAACTAGGAATAGAAGGGAACTTCCTCAACCTAATGAAGGACATCTACAAAAAACCCACAACTAACATCAAATTTAATGCGGAAAGATCAAATACTTTCCCCAATATGAAGAAAAGAGGATGCTTGCTCCCACCACTTCTATTCAATATTGTATTGGAGGTTCTAGTTAGTGTCCTAAGGAAAGAGGAGGGAATAAAAGGCATCAAGATTGAAAAGGAAGAAAAAAATTATCTCTTGCAGGCAACATGATTGTCTATACTGTAAATTCAGTGTAATTTACAAGAAAGTTACTAGAATCAACAAGTTAGTTTAGCAAAATTTCAGGACTCAAGATCAGTATACAAAAATTAATTGTATTTCTATAAACTAGCAATGAACAGAAATTGAAAAGGTTTGAATTTATAATAGCATAAAAATATGAAATGCTTAAAGATGATTCTGACAAAGGATATACCCTGAAAACTATGAAACTTTGCTGAGAGAATTTAAAGAGGAATGAAATAAGTGGAGAGATATACTTTCTTTGTAGATCAGAGGATACAATATTGTTAGGATAGCAATTTTCCCCAAATTGCTCAATAGAGTCAATGCAATCCCAATAGAAATTCCAGAAGGCTTTTTTTTTGTAGAAATGAAAGCTGATTCTAAAATTCATTTGGAAATCAAATGACCTAGAATATCCAAAGCAAATATGGAAAAGAACAAAATTGAAGGCCATTACTTAATTTAGAGGTATGGGGCATTCAAGACAGGATAAGACTCAATAGTAAGTTTGCTCAAAGTATCTCTAAATAAAAGGGTGCAAAACGTCTTGTGTTGAGATGTCATAAAATAACAAAATAGATTGGTGTGCCATCACTTAAATGGTAAAGTACCGTGTACACTGAGCCCAGTAAATACGAATGTAATCAAAATTGATCATACAGTAAAGAATCTTGAAGGTTTGGGACACATTAGAAATAAGCTGTTTCAAACTTGAGAAATACACTTTTATGCACTTATAGTTATTTTTACCCACCCACTTCTTAAAAAGACTTAAAGTAGCTAGTAACTAGCTAAGGAAATGGCCAAAGATTTATTACCCGACATATATATTTTACACCCTTGTGTTCTCCCTTAATTTTCCTTCAATTAGGAGATTATTGAGTGACGTCCACTCTACATACTAAATAATGAGGGGGGAAAAAATAGGTCTTATCTATGGTTTCCACTGTCTAGACTTGCTTGCTTATTTTAGATCCATCTAATGCATGAAGGACAATGGGACATTTTCCAAGACTAAGAAGCACAACATGTAATTGGAGCTGTCGTCATAGTCCTTCTTGTGTTAGGAAATTTCCCATCATTGTTCCAAGAAGGCAAACACTTGGGAGCTGCACTGCAGGAAATGAATGGTTTCATGTAAATGTGTTTGCCACACAGTACGTGGTGTCATAAAATGTCTTATAATGATGACATCTCCTACTCAGCATCTTCTCTTTCTGAGGAAAGTTTGATTCTTTCTAGAGAAGAAATTGGTGACTGGGGATTTACACTTGAAGAGAAGATTTTCGCCATGTTTATGAGAAAATATACTAGCAATAAATGATTAACATTAAGCATTAGGTTGATATTTCAGGTGCACTACTGCTTTGATAGGAATCGGGGATGTCTCACATATGTGGCAAGAATGTTCTGTGTGGAGGAGAGGGTGTGTCTGTGTCCATGGGTCTTAAGTAAACTTTTTGGATAGTGAAGATGACTTTTAATTTAAAAATTTTGAAAACAATTATAATACAGGAGGCAAAGAAGCACCATGCACTTCCTTCCAAACAGGCAAGAGAAGCATCCTTATATTTTTCAGATATTAAAAATATATTTGGATATTACAAATTTAAGGGCTGCCTGCATTTGAATTCTGTTCTCATTTCTGTGTTGCCTAAGTGGCCTTAGTACATATAAATAATGTTTCTTTCTGCCTCTCATTGTTCAGTCTCCTTGGTATGTTTCACCAGGACCTTCAGGATCTGGCCCTTCCTTATTTCTCCAGCTTCATTATTTTTAATCCTCCAGGAACACACACATACACACATGCTAATGTCCCTCCACCAAGTCTCAGTCTCTTCTACCCTCGACACTGAGGCCCTATACTCACACCTTACAAGGCAGGCATATTGAAATTATTTCAGTTCCATATGTGGCCTAGGTTCCCACTGGACTGTGTCTTTGCCCAGTTGTTCTATTTGCTTAAAATTCTATTTCACACAATCTTGGTTATTGATTGCATGTTTTGCCCCCTGCTCCTCTGCCAAATTCACATGTTGAAGCCCTAACTCCCCAAAGGATATTAGGAGGTAGGGTCTTCGGGAGGTGACTGGGTTGTGAGGGTGGTTTAGGTATGAAGCCAATCGTGATTAGGTTCCTTAAATGTTCTTCTATCCTCCTTTACTGTATCACTTATTTCAGTGTATTTTTGGCAGATGCATTTTCTAAAGATGGCCACAGTCATCTCTCTTATCCACAGGTTCTGACCTTGTTCTCCTTCAAGAGGTTAGAAGGCAGAAGTTGGAGGAGTCTAGTTCTCTGGAATCTAGGCCAGTCTTAGTAACCAACAGAATGATGGTGGATGTGATGGCCCATGATTTCCAAGACTGGATCAGAAATGATCTACAGCTCTTGTCCGTTTTTATTGAGATGCATGCTCTGGGGGAAACCTGTTGCCATGTAAGAAGAAGTCCAATTGTCCTAAGACCACCATACTGGAGAGGACACATGTAGGTGTTCAGGCAACAACTTCCAGATGACAGCTAAGCAAGAACTGCCAACAGAGCAAAGACATCTCCATATAATTCCAGCCATCCTCAACCACTGAGTCTTCTCAGTTGAGGCCCAAACATGCAGTCCAGTAGCCCATTCACATTCCTAAGCTTCAGAGCCATGAACATAATACAGTGGTTGGTTTAAGCTGCTAGATTTGGGGATAATTTGTTACACAGCACTAGTAACTGGAAGAAAATTATATAAATGGATGTTGCTTATCTAGGCTGTAAGAGCCCACACGAGACTCTACAAGCACAAGGACGTTTGTCTGATCTGTTTACCGCAATAGCCTCAGCTTTTACTCAATGCCTAGCACGTAATAGGGATTTAGTAAATGATCTTACTAAATAAATAGACAAATGGATGAATAGATGCTTTTTTCGTCTAGCTTTGTGTTTATCCACTCCTTTCCTGCACCTAAAGTTTGGTGTTCTGGTTAAAAACATTTGTTTTGCCAAGACTTTGTCAGAAAGTTCATCTGGTACAGGCCCTGAGAAGCCCTACTTTCCCCAGAAGGCAACTGGAATGGAGTGAAGAATGACGAGAGGCCAGCAACGCTCTAAAGCCCTTGAACTTGAGTGTGTGGGCTCCACGAGGCTGCGGAGCCACCCATTAGCAAGATACTGCTTCTCCCTTTCTACATACCCTCCTAGGGTATGGGAATTAAAGAGCAGAGAGATAGCAATTATATCAAAACAGTACATCACCAGCTCTGTGCTCAGAGAGTTTTAGCTGGTGGGGAACAGAGGGTTGAAGGTCAGAAGTGGTACTGTTCTCTATGAGATAATGCCCCTCCCTGAAAAGTCTGTCATCTTCCATCCACTGGTTCTGTGCAGGATGGGTGTTACCCTTCAGGCTGAGTACTTGCCCCAGTCAGAGATAAAATAAAAATAGTAAAACGAAGGAGAATAGGAAAGAAGCGAGACAGGCAGGAGAAAGGGCAATCTTTTATTTGGTGTTTGTTATATGCCATGAATTAAAACAACTTTTTTTTGCCCAGTGCCATTTAATCTGAAATAACAACTCACAAAATAGGTGTAATTTCTAATATGTAGATGAGGAAACTAATGCTCAAAGAGTTTAAGTGTTTTACTCAAGATCACACAGTAAATGTTGAAGCCAGAATTTGTAGCCAGATCTGGCTGTCTCTGAATTTCATGCTCTTCCCATTCAGCTGGGCTATAGGGGCTTCTATTATCACCTAAATGTGTCCAAATAGGCCACAGAGAGTGTTCAGAGATGGTCATGACACGGGGTCACTTTGACTCTGACTCTGTACAGAATTAGGCCCCCTATTAGACTACCTGTTTGAATTCGACTCCCCCATACATAACTACCTGGACGCCTAAACAGAGCCAGGAACTCCTGACTGACCTGGTGTGCAGTGTCCTGGTCATGACGTGAGAAAGAAGAATTCAGTCTATGAGTTTCCAGCACAGTATATTGCACCACAAAGGAGGTGGTTGAGAAATCAAATTGGTGGCTCTCAGCCATACATGGCTTTATGCCCAAAAATGCATTTGTGTTTTTGGCAAAAGAAAAGTGACTCTCCAAGATCCATTCTGGTTGACCACATTAGCTGTTCTGATCATAGCAGCCACTGTGAATTGAGTTGGTTTTGTTAACTTCCCATTATAGAGTGTATATACAAGTTCTGTTTGCTCAGGCAACAGAGTCAGTAATTTCTTCAATGTTTTCAGTAAGAGATAAGAAAATGAAGGACCTGAATCAAGTGCCCAGGCTCTGCATTTAGTTACTCAGAGATCACAAGGAATTCTCAGAGGCATTTCATAGCTTCAGGAGTTCGCTTCCCTGAAATGTGGCCTGGGGTTTCTGAGCACATGGCCAGGGTTCTCTCCGGGATAGCTGCATTCTAGAACTGTAAAACAAGGCATGGCCCTCCAGCAAGGACTTTTAATTGTTTTGTTTTATTTTTTCTAATTCAGCAAACATTTCCTGATCATCTGCTATTTCAGAGCACACTGCTTGGCCACGTAGGCTTATAGAGGACACTAAGAAGTAGGGAATATGATCACCGCCTCTAGAATATTATAATCTATTGGATAAAAGATAATCAACTCGCACATGCCCCAGAGGGCAAGATGAAGCCTAGAAGAGGATGACCCCAAAATTCAAGGGAAGCATGAAGAATGGAGAAGTTTGTTCCAGTAAGGCAGCTACATACATGATTTTAATCATGGGTTTACTCCTTTAGTTTGGCTCCATTTAACATTTGAAGCCTCACTGTGAACCAGACATTAAGCTACATACATGAGCAGAAATACATGGTCCCATATCTGGAGTTAACTAGCTCACCATACCTAGTGATTATAGAAAAGAAGTTACATTTCAACAGATTGTTTTGTCAAAAGATGTAATTGTTCCTAATATATGCATTGTGATTTTTAGTTCTCAACCTCAGTATATACGATAAATGTGAAATTAGATAACAGCTTACATATCAGTTACTGTTCCAATAAGTGATAATTAGGCTCTTCGGTTTTAATACATTTCACTTGGTAACTTTCTCCTACCTTGGAGAGAGAGATATTCAAAGCTTTTCTCTTATGAATCCTGTTTTTTAGAATCTGATATAGGAAGTTGCATTTTACCCTCAGACCTGCTTGGCTGAGCAGCATCACCTTCAAGATGGAAAACTCTGGACTTCCCAGTGGCAAAGGTTTACAGTGACCCCAAAAGAGAAAAGGGGGAAATTTTCACTAGAGCAGATGAAAAGAAATAAAACAAAACAAAACTTTAGCTCCAGGAGAAAAGACAGAGGAGACCTGAAAATTTAGAAAGGGAAAAGAAAAGAAAAGATAGACACAACACTGTTCAGAAAATTTTTTAAAAATCTGAGTAGCAGGCTGATTTATTATAATCCATCATATCTTTACATATATACCCAAAATAGGGTTTGATTTAGCTCCAGGCAAATGACATCAAACACCAAAAGCAAGGAATGACTCATAACTCAGAAAATCAGTTGAATGAGCTATAAAAATGGGTCCAAGTTTATTTTTAGAACTTAATAGAGAGGTTTCATTTTCTTCAAACAATACATCAGAATGTACAATGGCATTTGCTAGGGTCTAAAAAATATATTTAAAGACAGTGGGAACTCTGTTTTAATATGACACTCTCCTTTTTTGATGTTTTTTTTATTTAAGTGCATTATAGAAACACTCAAAAAGCTGTCTAACCATGATGCTTGAGAAAGAGGATGGGGTATAATTGCCATATGATAGTAAAATGAATAACAGAATTAATTAAAGCAGTACAAATGGTATAACAGACGGCATGTGTCACCTTCCCCTCTTGGTATTTTCCCAGTCTTTAGGGGTCCCCTGTCAGTCCCCCCAGCTGTGGCCCGCAGCAGTGGTGCTCACACTTTTCAGCGGGCCCTGCTTTATTGAGACTGTGTTTTATTTTGCCACCACTGCCTTTCTCACTTGACTTTTAGCTTGTAGCCACTTACCAAACAAAAATACCAAAACTAATGAGATGATTGGATGAAAATGCAGAATAATAACCATGGAATATGTAATGTGCCAGAAACACAGTGTACACATATTATATATTATGGCCAAACCTTGGTAATTGCCTGTCTGGTTTAATTTTCAGCTGACTAAAGGGAAAAAATTCTGAGGTTGTGCTATCATTTTCTCTATCATGATTATTATTACAAATATCTGCATTGGTCAGGGGACCACATGAATCCATCACACCAGTTTTATAGTTCTCAAAGTTTCTGGAATGGGAAGCTAACCTAAGGTAAAACACTTAGCCAAGCACAGCTTCCCGGAGTTTTCTTAACTTTCTCATCGGAAATGAATTTCAAGTTAACCTTTACATAATAAGAACCAAGAGTTCCCTAGGAAATTGTGGGGTAGCTAAACCCCAGGGTAGGAGGGAGCAGGACGTGGGGTGAGGACATTGTGTTCTCACTTGTCCTTGCTCACAGATGGTTTTAAACATGAGTGGCCTTGCAGGATCTCGGGGTGTTGCTGGGATCTCATACAAAGAAGGAGGTGTCATGGGGGTCGAGGGTGGGCAGAGACAGTAAAAAAATCGGGCAAAATTCCAGGGTGTATGGATTTCAGTCTCTTTTTTCTATCCTTTTTTAGCCTGGTCCTCCCATTTAAAGTCCAAGGAAAACTTGGCTTGAGAGGTCAGCGTAAGTCTCGATTATGGAGAATTAATCCTCAGATTTCCACAAATGTCTAGCAAGTATGCCAAGGGCAGGAGATTCTGGGATAAATTACCCCAAGTAGTCCCTGTCTGCAGGTGATTTAGAGTCCAGTATAGGAGTCTGCGCTGGTTTCCTAGGGCTGTCATTAACAAACTACCACAAACTGGGCGGATTAGACAACAGAAATTCATTTTCTCACAGTTCTGGAGCCTAGACGGCTGAGATCAAATGTTGGCAGGATTGAGTTCCTCCCAGAGCTGCAAGGGAGGCTCTGCCCCCTTCCTTCCTCCCAGCTCTGGCAGCTCCAGGCATCCTTGGCGTGTCGGTGGTGTCCTCCTGTGTCTTCACGTCATCTTCCTTCTTTGTGTATCTGCGTCTGGGGCCAAATTTCCCCTTTTGATAAGGACACCAGGCATATTGGATTAGAACCCCCCCTAATGACCTCATCTTAACTTGACCATCCGCAAAGACACTGTTTCCAAATAAGGTCACATTCACAGGTCCTGGAGTTAGAACTTCAACAGCTTTTGTGGGGCTACAGTTCAATCCATAACAGAGTTGTTCAAATGGATACAAATTCTATAGTCTTTGACCCTCCATACCGAATTTCATCTAAGACAGCACATTCTGGGCTTCTACAACCAGTTCCTGTCCAAACCCCTCTGTCCCTACACACCTTCGCCTCAACAGTTCCAGCACCATCGAGGCCCCATTGTGACTCTGAAGTCTATTCTGGACCCCAGGCTGCTCCCTAGTCCTTGCCCAGCATGCCTTGCCCATCCTTCCCTGCATGCTGACACTACTTTGCATGGATGACTTACTATCTCTGTTCTGAGTTTCGTCAAAAAACATACTTCACTCAATAAACATTTTTTATGCCTACTTCTCTAAGTTCTGCTCCTGGAGCTTGGCACACACACTCTTGCCTTCAGGGAGAAACCCTGTCTAGTGAGGGACAATAAAAAGTAAAATACAGAGTAATGGGTTTGCGTGGGAGCCACCACAGGTTGCTATGGGAGCATAAAGTCAGCCCTGAGTCCAGGCTGAGGGTGAAAGGGAGGAGGGCAGGGAAGGCTTCTTGTAGGAGGGAACACCTGAGCAGAGCCTGACATGTGCAGCAGGATTTATCCAGGTCATGGTACATAATCAGGAAAGATGGGCTGTAGGGGTGGAAAAGGGCATTGAGACCCATACAAAGGTAAAAGGATAGTGCATTAAAATGCTAATTAAACACTGGAAATATTAGGTGAATAAGAAGAAAACAGGGTAGTGTGTTGAGTTGGATGTGAACAGTTTTCTTTTCAACAAGTGCAAACAGCTTGTCTTAGGTAGCTTGGGCTGGAATAATAAACTACTATAGACTGGGCTGCTTAAACCATAGACAAGTATTTCTCACAGTTCTGGAGGCTGGAAGGCCAAGATCCAGCAGATTCAGTGTCTGGTGAGGCCTCTCTTCCTAGCTTGTAGATGGCTGCCTTCTCTCTGTCCTCAGGGGTGGAGGGAGACTGAGCTTGGGGTCTCTACACTTACGATCATCTAAACTGAATTACCTCCTAAAGGTTGCACGTCCAAATACAATCATACTGGGGATTAGGGCTTCACCATATGAATTTGATACAAGCACTTAGTCCATAATAGAGCTTTACCTAATATTAAAAGGAAAAATGAATGCATCGTGCAGAAGAACTGGCTGACAAGTTCCTCCAGCCTACCTCCCCACTCCTTCCCACTCCCCATGCCCAAGCACTTCATCGCTATCCATAAGGCTGTGGTTTAGTCAATCAAACCTGTGATCAATTAGCAGGGCTCTGACAATGGGTCATCACACAGCAAGAGCACAGAACTATCTGAGATAATCTTTGATTATTTAGGTGTGCAAACACCTGCTTCTCCAGAAACCCACTGGCTTGCCCAGCTCAGGGCTACAGAAAGGTAACACACTTTTTCCCCAGCCTAGGCATTAACAGCCTTAGGTAGCCCTATTTCCTCCCCAGCCATTCATTATGTGCTTCATGGATGATATTGCTTCATCACTCTTGTCACCTGATGTCATGGACTCCCCAAATTCCTACAATCTAATGCTAATCGAAGACATGAAACAGAAAAAAAAATCAGTGAGAATGTTTGATATCTTGATGTGGGGGATAGTTACACAAGTGTATATACATGTCAATATTCATCCAAGCTGGATACTACTAAGATTTGTGCATTTTATTGTATGTACCTAAAAGCTTGTATCATGTCACCTTCTTCACCTCAGAACAGAACTCTTCATTCCCTGATGCCTTAAAATATATATCCAACCTTCAAGTAAGTATAAGAGTTCACCAGATTGTCAAATATACCATGAAGCTTAAAGAAGATTACATGAGGACTGAAAATCTTAATTGAATCTGCACTAAATAAAATATGGTGGATATATGGATCTCACTGGTTGCATAATCGTCAGTGTCTTTTTATAAACAAAACCTCAGCATTCTTTTAAAGTAACATAGTTATCAGGGAGGAAATAGTTGATGTCATTTGTTTTTCTCTTACATTATCAAAAGAGTCTTGACTGTGTCTTAAGACTAGAAAAATGCCAGTATACGTGTTATTTGCCATATTTAAATATTAACTGTGTTGGTGGAAAGGAGGAGCAGGTTAGAAAAAGAAAAAAATATAGTGTACACCTAAGAATATATGTACCAAAGAACAAGGCCAATAATAAAGCCATGTGGCTAACCATAATTTGGCTTCCAGGATCCAGACTCCAGGCCACTAAGTGATGGTGTGCCCTTCCTCTGAGTACTGTCTTTTTTCAATCCTTTTGCTAGTGGTTTATGGGCTGTGTTAACTCCTGTTCCAGCACTAGGCATCACCCAGAGGGTCTAAGTACACAGACAAACTCAGGGTTTAGCTTCCATTCCACAGAGGGAGGAGAGAATGGCTATTTCTCAGGTCAGACTCTGGAATTGCAAAATCTCTAAGCAGGAAGAAGATATGTTTACGACTGCTGTCCGGTTTGGGGGCTGGGGTGCTTCTCCGAAATTCTACATTTGATAAAACTGGAGTTCTACATTTGATGCAAAACATGGTCACTTGATACTTTTAATAAGAATGAAATGTATTCCTCTTCTTTCTACATTCTGCCTTAGAGCAGTCATTTTTGGTGTGGATTCTAATTCTGCATGGCATCGCACAAAGAGAAGAAGGAATTCATTAGTCAATCAATTCAGTAAGTTCGATTGAATTCGTATTATATTCTGGGAGATACAAGGAACTGTTAAACCCAGTCCTCCCCTGCAAATGACCTACAACCAGTCTGAGGATCAGCCACAAGACAGGAAGCTTGTTTTGCGTTTTGTTCGTCATTGTAGGACCCACGCTGGATGCAGTATTTACTTAGTGCATTCTAGGTGTTCAACAAATATTTGTCAAATTACGTGAATGAGATCAACAGGATGATAGTAAGTCCTTCCTACGCAGAGGGTGAGCACTCTTGGCTTAGGTGATTAGAGCAGCTTTGGAAAGAGGATGGAATTTCAGCAATGCCTTTGGGTAGGACTTGACACAGCTGGTGGAGGGATGACAGAAAGGAGTTACTCTTTCAGGTAAGGGGACAAAGATGAGTCAAGCCAGGAGACTGAGAGACCTGGAGCATTTTCAGGAGGGGGAATGGATGGAGTGCAAGAGGCCGGGCAGTGGAAGGAAAGCCTAAGAAAAAGGCGAGAGTTAGAAGGGCAGGAGAGTGTGTGCTGGGTGAGCACCTCTGGATGGATTCCCCTTCATAGCTGAGAAGGTGAATCATGGATAAAAGGGAGAGCTGTGGCAAGGGGAAATTGTATAGACCACCAGGCTGGGCCTACCCCACCCCAGCTGGGCACAGGAGAGTTAGGCTCTGCAACTTCCTGCCTTCAGTTTAACCTTTAGAAAAAGGAAACTTAAAAAAACCTCTGACTTCCTATGTACTTTTCCAAGTGAGTCATAAGGATTATTATGTTCATAGCCAGTTTTGATGTAGAGATAGAAATAGGAAGGAAAACAGATCCCAGAACCCCCAGGAGGCTGCTCTGAGCCATAAAATGTCTGAGAGAGAAACAGCCACCTAGTGTCCCCTCCCTAGGGTCCCTTCTCCCCTCTGTCCCTCCCCATGTTATAGGATGGAAGATGGCAAGGCACCTGGTAAGCCCAGGTATTTGCACTTTAGGACCTCCCGACATGAAGGGTGTGTGTGTTGTGTGGGCATGTGGGGTGTGTAGTGTGCACATGATACATGCGTGTGTGGCATGTGTGGTGTGTGTGTGGGGGTACGTCTTGCATTGAAAGGGTTTGGGGAAGAGCAAAGCTGACGGGCTCAGGCTGTGCCAAATTTCTCCTGGGCAGGCCCTGTTTATAGGAATCTCAACAATGGTTAAAACATATACAAACACACAAAGCCTAGAAAAACAAATTAGTCAGGAAAGGGGGAAAAAAAACCCTCATGAGATTGGATTTCTCAATAAAATAGTTACAGGAAATTGTTTATACTCCAGGAGAGATGCGTTTTTTTCTATAATTAGCTTTCGCATCAATGCTGCTGTCGTCTCATGCATCTGAACGGGAGCCACCAGCCACCCCACCCCCACCCTCTGCGTGCGCAGCTCTGTCTTCTCTTGCTCCCCGGCAGGCTGTGAGCTCCCGGGTGGTAGGAACTGATTCATTCACACAGAACATTACTGGGCACAGAGTCGGTGCTCAGGGGATTTTTTGAAAGATGGGATGGAGGAGGGGCTTTGAGGTAGTCTCCTTGGGGGTCTCCCTCACAGGCTCAACCACAGGAGGGTTTGCTGATTATCCCACAGGCAACTCTGGAATCAGTTGCAAGTACATACACGCACAGACACACACACCCCTTCCACAAACAAGCATTACTTCTTAAAATCATGGGCTCTACTCAATATCCAGGAATAAGCAAGTTTTCTGGATACAGTGTAATCCATTCCCTGCTAACGTAGTGTGTTTCTATTTTATGGAATTCATACTTTACGTCAATGTACTGAAAGACGTCAAGGGTCATCCCCCTCCTTCCCCTCTTCCTTAAGTGGTCACCCTCAGATGGACCTTGGGCTGCCCTCTGGGCCCCTGGCCCCTGGTTAAGAACCCAGGATCAGTCAGGACCATCTAATCACCGATGGCTACGAGAGGCCCTGCCAAACTTTGAAACGCTGCTTCTGTCTGTGAGGCCACATGCCAGTCCTAGGAAGCATCTCAGAGACTTTCCATTAGAAGAAGAAGGAGTGTGAGGATTTGTGATGCTTCTGTCCAAGAACCTCTTGCTGCAGCCCCTACTTTGTTGGGGGTGGGGAGCAGTGAGGGGAGTAGAGTGAAGGTGCTGGTTTATTCAGCTCTATTCAGCTCTTCCAGGTACAAAAGTAAACTTCCCATTGTCCAAATGGGACAACACAGGTGTGTCACTGACGTTTGCGGCAAGTAGAATGTAGTTCACTGTGAAATGCTTAAGGAGATTGTCCAGGTGCTGGGATTGCAGCCCAGATGACTGGGCATGATTTGGGTAAGGGGGATAGTGTGGAAGGAGGGCAAGGAAGGGGAGGGAAGGCCTTTCCCACATTCCTGCATGGAGGGTCAGCTAAGGTGGGAGTTGGAAATGGGCAGAGTTTGTAGGGTCAGGACTCCCACATGACCACGATCTGGCCAGGAGTCCAGCGAGGAGAAGCCGAGCTATGAGAGGCTTGCACAGAGTATATGCACACATGCGTTTCAATGGCAATCTTTATTTGTCTGCCTTGTCTTTGAAATCCTTTCATCTCCCTTTGCTTAATCTGAAAAATACAGCCTGCATAATGATAACAATATCTCACATGTGTAAAAGTGCAAACTTAAAAGTGGCTTTTCATATCTTTGTCTTGTTTTTTCCACTATATTATTAACTCATTTGAAGTGCTCCTAAATCTACCCACTCCCAGAAGTGTCAGGAATGCTTATCAGCTTAATATTGCATTTCTACAGAACCACTTACTGAAAATGATTGCTAAGACATTCTTTCTGTGCTTTGAGAAGCAGATAAGGCTATGGGCCAACAGCCACTTGCTTTTGGAGGTATGCCTCCTTCAGGAGGGCTTTAGGAGGGGAAGCAAGAATGCAGGGGTATCTCTTTTTTTCCCATAGGTGAAGGGTTTGGCTTGGTTAGTCAGCTGTTGCCACTCTAACACGGCTATTTCAGCACAAGGACTGGGGAAGAGGTAATCAGGGGTCTAGGAATGAAACCCCCACTCTCCAGCCTGTCCAAAGAAGGGCAGAGCACCATTCCCTAGTGAACTTGATAACCCCCCTGCCAGAGGGGATTTCCCCCTTCTGATTGTCAAAAGCCACATGCTGTGGGGGGTTTCATGAGCCCCCTCTCCTTCCCAGAAACTGTCCCCACCGGGCTAGGATATGCAACAGACCTGTGGCCCAGTGTGTGGAACAAGGTATTCTTGAAGACTGTGTTTCCTCAGCATGTTCCTGCTGTGCTGGAGGTCCTGGGATCTGTGACCATGACCATACCTTGCCCCTGATCCTTGAAGGAATATGACTTAGCCCTGACGCTTCAACCCCATGGTTGACGTAAGGATTCGAAGTTCTAACACCTTTCCAGGTGAGGAACCATTGGAACGGTAACAGCTACCCTTTCTGAGTGCTTCCTGCAAGCCAGGTCCCACACTTGGCTGAGCATTTTACACCATCTAATCCTCAATCACCCTGCAAGGTACACATTTATTATTCCACTGCATACCTGAGAAACATTTAAAAGAGAGTGTTTGAGCAGCTCCCTCAAGATCTCAAGCAGCAAAGAAACGACAGTGCTGTGATTTTAATCTAGACTTCTTGAACTCTACTTGAGATTTGAAAACCAGTTCTTGTGTGTAAATTCATTCTCTCATTCACTTTGTATTTGCTGAGCTCCTATTTGCTGCCTGGGGCAAGAAAGACACTTAAGAACACAGCAGACCAAGCTAGAAATTCCATGGAGGTTACATGCTACTGGGAAGAGACAGAAAATTAACAAATATGTAACATATGATATGGTATAAGTGTTAGAGGCAAAAATAAATCACAGTAACAGAGATAAAAAGATCTGGGGTGGGACATCCTACTTACAAAGGAAATGATGCTTTCCTGATGATAGGACATAAAAACGCTCCCCCCATTCCTGCCAAGAACAGTTTCTAAAATCCTGGAACCTGTCATATCCAGCTGTGATGAGAGTATGATGTTTCCTCAGCCAGCACCAAAGGAGTCCCCGCCAAATAGGTGCCTTTCAGCTTCTTGGGACATTCATCAGAATGGAAATGTTACAGCGCAGATGGACTGAATGACATGGGTAATGGTTCAATCCTGCCTGGAGCCTCACACCCCACCCCCTACCTTGATTTGGAACCAAACCCTTCCCCTGCTTTCTTCAGGAGGAGCTTTTGAAAACTGACCCCCACCAATCTGGAAACAATTTGGAGATTCCCAAGAGGAAAGGGCTATGTACCAGTGTGATTACTGGTATTGTTTTCATTAAATACAACATGATTGGGAATTACTGGGGAAAACCACTACTGATGAAGGAAGAGCTTTCAAAAGATGTGACAAATCAGCATGTCCAAAGATTGGCTGTAAAATCAGGAGAATGATGAACTATCAGTGTTTCTAAGCTGTATAAATAAGCAGTTTAATAAAGTTGTGTGATTTAGAGATCTTGAGGAAAGGTGATCTCATGTTTTAGAAAACAAGTGATTTAATAATGTAACAATATACTTTGGAAGGATTATTTACCCCAGAAGTAGCAAGGTTTGTTAATACCCACATAGAGGACAAAGAGTTCTTGCATCCAAACAGATCTGGCTAATTGCCTGAAATACCTAGAATGTAAGCAGCCAACGAGAATCATTGTTAGAACACTCAATAAAACCTAATATCCTTTGTCTGTGGAAAATTGAAAATTAATCTCAATTGAAAAAAATTCCATATAACTCCATCATATTTTACACTTCTGAAGCCTCTGTAATCCTTTCCAGCACCCTCAAATGGTTTTTGGTAGTAATGGAGTTTAACTCTAATTAATTTACTAGGTAATTAATGTATGACCATTTTGAACCTTGTATATTCTCATTTTATGTCACTCAGTAAAACTAAAACTGATTTTTTTCAGAAACCAGTTTTTCAAGATTGATAGCATAAATGGTCTCGTTTCTATTATAAGTATATATACATAAGACTTCAATATCTTCTCTCGAATCAAAGAGAGAAGGTAAGGAGGGTTCTCCAAATACACTAGCATTGTGGTGACATGTATAATAGAGAGAAAAATAGAGCTTTTGAGGCTAAGTGCTTCTTGCTCTGTGCATCTTATTTACTTAATGAAATTCTTGGAACAAAAAGGTCCAAA
Source organism: Manis javanica (assembly GCF_040802235.1). Lineage (NCBI taxonomy): Eukaryota > Metazoa > Chordata > Mammalia > Pholidota > Manidae > Manis > Manis javanica. Next base: position 3,182,264 of record NC_133171.1, read on the forward strand.
AAATTCAAATAATGGTGGTAGTGACTAAATTTACTATAATTTTATGCATAGTATAAATTTGCACCATCCAATATGGAAGCCACTAGACACATGTGGCTATTAAGCATTTGAAACATGACTACTTTGAATTGAGATATGCTGTCAGTATAAAATGAACACTAGATTTCAAAAATCTAGAATGAAAAAAATAAATATCTTAGTTATAATTTTATATTGATTTTTTAAATGACTATATGTTGAATTTATAGCTAGTCCCTGATTTATGATGGTTTGACTTGTGATTTTTCAACTTCATGATGGTGCAAAAGTGATACTCATTCAGGAGAAACGATACCTTGAAGTTTGAATTTTGATCTTTTCCCAGGCTAGTGATACACAGTTTGATCCTTTCTCATAATGCTGAGCAGGCTAGTGAGCTGCAGCTCCTAGTCAGCCACAGGATCACAAAGGTAAACAACCAATAAAGTGACAGCCATTCTGTTTTTCACTTTCATTACAGGGTCCAATAAATTACATGAGAATATCAGCACTTTGTGTTAGATGATTCTGTCCAAATGTAGGTTTATGTAAGTGTTCTGAACACTAAGGTAGGCAACATTAAGCTATTAAGTTTAGTAGGTTAGGGTATTAAATGCAATTTAGACTTATGATATTGTCAACTTATGATGGATTTATGGGAAGTAACCCCACTGTAAGTTGAGGAAGATTCTGTATTGGAAGATCTGCTTGTAAAATATATTATGAGAGTTAATTTTACCTCTTTCTTTATGTGTATTTTAGTGTAGCTACTAGAAAATTAGAAGTATATATGTGGCTTGCATTTTAATTCTGTTACTGCTCTAAAATTTAGAAAGCACAAAGGAAGCATTTATTTCAGTTTACCTCAGGGTATCACAATTTGGAAATTGTACTTAAGCAAGAACCACCCTGAGGAGGCATCACGATTAGATGATTAAGTACATACTTTGCATACCCCCCCCCACACTTGAAGCAAGAACATTGATGGCAATGTATAGATAAATAAGACAGTATAAGCAGGTTCAAGACATAATATGTATCTGTGTGGACCAGGTGCATGGACCAGAAAAGCAATCAGTAACATACAACACAAAAGATCTTGGCCTGCTTCTGGAGCAGGAACCAGGGAAAGACATATGGGAGTTTGGGTCTTCCGAGATAATGGTCACTGAAATTACTCTCTACACAGTGGCAATAGGAATCAAGCTGGAGACTGGGGTGGGACTCCCCTAACTAAAAAAATTAATTTAAAAAGGCTAAGAAAAGTTCTGCTAATTGTTGCCTGGGAATATTGTCTCCTTGAATTGGTAGGACCTAAAAGCAGCCTCATCTCCAGGATCTGAAAGAAGCTAACTGTTTGTTGTATGACTGGATCGGCCATAAACATTAATTCTAGAAGCCCCAATCCTTACAGTATATGAGCTCCAAAACTGCAACTTAAGACTGTTTAGTCAGCAAGCCCCAAGGACCCAGATGGAGGCAGTCATAAAAGCAACTAGAGTACAAGGGATGGGCAGAGAAGGAAAAAATAGAAAGAAAAACAAGAAAAACTTAATTCCTTCCCAGAATGAGCCAAGAGACATGATACCAAAAGAACAAAATGTAATACGAGACCGATAGCCAATTTAAGTCACCAAGAAGAATGAATTAAAGTTCAAGAATAGTCTGACAAAGACTTTAAGGTAAAAAAGGAGGTAAGTGAAAGAATAGCATCACTAAAAATAGAACAGAAATTGGCAAGCAAAAACAGGAGTAAAATAAAATAGGAAGATACAAAAGAAACAATGCAAAATATTTGGACATAAAAATTATATTTACTGAAAAAATTTGATAGCTAGACTGTACAGACTGGAAAATTGTACTGAAGATTTCACTAGCATGCATCATAAAAAGACAGAAAAAAAAATACAACAAAACAGTTAAAGGTCTTAGAGGACAAATGGAAAAGTCTAATTTATATCTATCTAGTAGAATTTCCCAGAAAGGTAGAAAAGAAATATTTGAAGAGATATTTTCCAATGTTTTTCTAGAACTGAAGAAAAACATGAGTCATTAGAGTAAAAGTTAAGCCCAGGGACTCAGAGGGATAAATCAATATTAATCATTATAAGGTAATAAGTGTAATGAAACTATAAAGCATCAAGAACAAAGGGAAGTAAAAAAATATTTAAAATTTTTAGAGTAAAAAGACAGATTACTTATTAAGGACTGAGAATTAAACTGATAGTGACAGTGGATACCAGGAAATGAAAGAATAATGTCCTAAAAAGGCTGAGTTTAAGTATCTTAGGCTAGACTTTTATACCCAGACAAACTACCATTCCAAAAAAATTGAAGCCAAATAAAGATGTTTTTAGATTCATAAATACCAAGAGAGTCTGCAATCAGTTGATGCTCATAAGCCCAAATATTTAAGATGCATTTAAGAAAAGGAAAAGTGAACCCAGAGGAAAGGCATGCGATACAACAGTGACAAACATAATATTAACAAAACATGCTGATTGATTTAATTTAATGTCAATTATTTAAAGGCTATTTTAGCAATTTTGAAGAAAAAGGCTAAAAGCTCTAGGAAGTGGTTGTTTAATAGGTAGTTTAAAATGCTTAGGTAGTTTGTAACATTCTAAACTTTCTGGAATAAATTTAGACTTTAGGAATAGAATAATGTTATAGTTGAAGATTGGAGATGGTGATTAAAACAATAGAAATGCTTTAACACCCACAGAGAAGGAGGAAGAGATGCATGGAGAATATTTAAAAAAACAAACTAAAAACACAACACCTTTATCCAAAAAAAAGCTTGGAAGCATAATATATATAGTTTAATCCAATAAAACTGGATAGTAAAAAAAAAAAGTGATAGAAGTAAGTGCAAACAAGTTAGTGATTATAATGAAAATGTATTAAATTCATCTCATGAATGATAGATTTTAACAGATTGGACATTTTTAAGCCAGCTATTTGCTGTTTACAAGAAACACAAACAAAATTGAAGACACAATCACACAGAAAGATGGAAAGCGGTACCATGCAATTAATAACTAAAGAAATTTTGTATGATAATATCAGTATTAGGCAAAATAGAATTTCAGATACAACATATTAAGGATAAATATGGGTACTGCATAATCATAAACATGAAAATTCACCAAGAGAGTCAACACAAACACATACTTGGAAGTTTTTACACATACCCCCAAATAATTCATGGGGAAAGAGGAAATTGGAGTAGACATTGCAAAATATGAACATATTTTAAGTATTTTAAAATTATGATTTTAAGGACATAGAAATCTATGACAGTTACAAAATATTTACAATATAATGAACATACTACCTTAGAAAACTGTTGGATGTAGGTAACATGATTTGAAAGGTAAATATATAACTTTAAGTAAACTACTTAAAAATTGAAAATGAAAGAATTAAATTTGCAACTTAATAATCTAGAAATAAAAGAGCAAACCGAAAGAATTCAAAAGGAAAGAAAGCAGAAATTAATAACAGAAAAGAGCAACAGTAGGATGATGACTAGAATCAATGTTTTTTAAACAGTTTTATTAAAGTATAATTCACATGCCATAAGTTCACTCACTTAAAAGGAGCAATTCCATGTTTTTAGTATATTCACACAGTTGTGTAACCGTCACCACAATCTAATTTTAGAACATTTGCATCACCCTAAAAAAAAAAAACCTGCCCCTTAGCAGGCCTACTGAATCATAGGCAATCAGTAGTTTCTTAGCAAACATCAAACACTAATCTAGTGTCTTTTTCTCTATACATGTAGTAATCAAAAAACTTTCTACAAGGAAAAGCCCAGGGCCAGTGGTCTCACCAAATGTTTAAAGAGGGATACCTATCTTTCATAACTTTTCCAAAAAAGAAAAGAAGAGAGGACACTCTCCAATTCGGTGTGTAAAGCCAGCATCACCCTGAGAGCAAAGCCAATATCACGAGAAAGCAAGCTCTGCGTGCAAACTCTGTGGCTCAACAGGAAACTTTATTTTATTTTATTTTATTTTTTTTTTGAGAGGGCATCTCTCATATTTATTGATCAAATGGTTGTTAACAACAATAAAATTCAGTATAGGAGGGTCAACGCTCAATGTACAATCATTAATCCATCTCAAGCCTAATTCTCGTCAGTCTCCAATCTTCTGAAGCATAACGAACAAGTTCTTACATGGTGAACGAATTCTTACATAGTGAATAAATTCTTACATGGTGAACAGTACAAGGGCATTCATCACAGAAACTTTCGATTTTGATCACGCATTATGTCCTATAAACAATCAGGTCAAATATGAATATTTGTTTGATTTTTGTACTTGATTTATATGTTGATCCCACATTTCTCCTATTATTATTATTATTTTTATTTTTAATAAAATGCTGAAGTGGTAGGTAGATGCAAGATAAAGGTAGAAAACACAGTTTACACAGTGCTGTAAGAGGGCAAATGTAGATGATCAGATGATCAGGTGTGTGCCTATGGACTAAGTATTAATCCAGGCTAGACAAGGGCAGCAAGACATCCACGGATGCAGAAGATTTCTCTCAAAGCAGGGGGGGTGAGGTTCTGAGCCTCACCTCTGTTGATCCCCAAATTCTCACCTGATGGCCCCCCTGCGACTGTGCCTGTCTTAGGTTGTTCCTCCCTTGAGGAATCTTACCCGTCTCTGGCTAACCAGTCATCTTCCGGGGCCATACAGGGGCAACAGGAAACTTTTGCACATCACTCAGCCGCCACAGTCCAATCTGTACCCAGCAAGAAAGTCAGCCCTGCAAATGGCATGATAGACATGCATTGCTGAGACCTCTGAATAGCAGGTCTGAAGGAAAGTCATGCTGACTTGCCCACATTAACAGAGATTGGTGCACGCCCGTGCAAGGGGGGCCTCCAGAAATGGGAGCTGATCTTAGATTCTACGACACTATGTATTACATTCCTGTTTACAGAAAAAGTGTTCAAAGTGTGAAGTTCCTCCTCTTTGGAGGAGTTGTGCTACTTTCATGACTGAGGGCAAAGCCAGCCCATGCACATTGTTGAATTAAGATAAGTCAAGATTTATTCATTTCAACCCGCAGGGAACCTTTCTTCATTATCACCCATGGCCACCCCACAACAGGAGCTCTCTTCTCCACTAACTCCAAATCTCTCAGGATCTTCCTTTGCATTCAAGTCTAAATGAATGGTAACAATATAAAGAATATTGTAACCCGACAATGTGCATTTTCCCAGAGATTTGAGCTTAAACCTGAAGACTGGAAATCGATCATTTCTATCAAAGCAATTTTATAAGGAATAATTTAAGGGGCAAGATCTTGTAAGTACAGAGGGCCTCTGGCTTTACCTTATCCTCTAAAACCCACACATGTACTAAGAATCTCCTTCAATTCTGATGCCAAATTCTAGGCTGCTAGAAATATTAGAAAGTTAGCACTGTAAGTCTGCCTGTTTGCATAGAGTTTCTGAAATTTGTCCAGGAAATACATAATAGAAGTTCTATAAGCAAAGCAAACAGGATACACTAAGGAAACACATCTATATCCAGGTCACATCTATATCCAGAAGTAAATGTGGCTTTCCTTCCAATGAAATATATAGCCCAGATTATTGAAAACCACTGTAGATGCAGCCTCAGAAAAATGTATAAGTGACTTTAAAACTCATTAATTTCAATTACATGGGACTGTTAAGCAGATCTGTAAATCCTTTAATGGTTCAGGCGATGTTTCTAGTATCTGATAACCAGTCACTTTGAATAATGAGTATCTGGTACCATAATCACTGGGGAATGTGTGGCCAGGCCTCAGAAAGCCGTTTTCCTCATCTGCCTCTGAGATGAAGAGTATACAAAAGACAGGTATTGTGTTTGCTCTGGGACCATGCAGTCTCCTAATTCCCACTGGCACCATTTGGACTAATTCCATTTTAAGACCAACTAGGTGAGATCTTCTAATCATTGCCTGACTTCTTATCACAAAGTCAGATCTCTGTAGCTACCAGTGGCTTAATCCTTCCCTTGCAGCACGGTAGAAAGTGTTAGTCCTCAACTATTTCTTTAGAAAAAAAAGCAGAGGATTGTAGTATTGGAAATCTGATGAATCATAAGGGTGAGCTCATAGGTTAAAAATGGGGATAACCAAAGTACTAAATGAATGGTGGAAAGAACTTAAATCTCTATTAACGACTTCAAGTTACAAAAGTAGGTAGGGCATATGAAACCAAAAAAGATCGGTCTGAAAGCACACGAAAATGGACACAGGGGAAAAAAAGAGCTTCCCGGTGAGGAATGCTTCCAGGAGACAGCACTGGGAGCTGCTCATTTTATTTTATTACGTAATAAAAAGGAAAAATTGATTTTTTTTAAGGGATCAGGCCCAAGGAGTTTTTAGCATGTGTTATGAACTCATTCACAGAGGCACCAACATATTTTAGGTCAAAGTTGTCTAAAAATAACTTTCTCCCTCAGTTCTGGGACATTTTTCCAGTCTTTTGCCAAGAATCCAATTAATGTGTGTTATTTTTTCTTTCAGGCAATTTTATGTGGCTTTTTTACCTCATACTTTTTTTATTAAAAAAGTCATATGGCCAAGTGGATGTGAATAATATGATATGTGAGTAGCTAAAATGCTAAGGCTCATAATGCAATTACTTGATTCCCTCTGGCCCAGGACGTTTATGAAGATCAATTACCTCAGTTAAGCTACTCTTCCAGCTTCCTTGCCTTCTATCCTTAGGTTCCACCGTATTTGATGTATGCAGAGTGCTGGTGCTGAGGCTCTCTGCCCCTGTGAAGCTGGCAGTGAGTGGGCAAGTGGAATCAGATTAGGAAATAGGAGCCAGCCGGGAATGTTCATCTGTGATCAGACTTAGGCAGGTATCTACCTGGGAACACATCAGTCTGAAGGGTGAAACTGGCCTATCTTCCCAGGGCATCAATGAATAACAGTATAATACTTCAATAATAAAACCATGTCAAATATATTGAGGAATAGGATATACATGAACTTTTAAGGTAAAACCCAGCAGACTTCAAAAGATATTTCATGGTCATGTTTTTCTATGTGGACCACTTTAGGCTGAGCCTCCAACCTCCTAGAAGCCTCTCACCACACAATGTGAAGCACACTTTAGAGAAGAGCTGTGACGAACGGTCATCTGAGGGAGTATTATCATCAGTCTGACAAAACATTCAAGATGGATCACCATTGCCTATGGATTTTAATATTGGCACAGACTTTGAAGATTATCTGGCCTAATCTATTATTTTAAAGATGAAATTAAGAACAAAAATAAAAGTAGAGAAATGTTTTGGGTGGGTTTTCCTTTCTTTCTTTCAGGTTCCAGGGCAAAAATTTTCCGTTCAGTGAGCGATTGACGATTCTCCAAGCACACCATTGTGTTTTTGTTTACAATTTTTCTTTTGCATACAAAGACTTTTTCCTTTGGAAAAGTTTTGCTTTCCATTCTAGACCTAGCTCAAAATCATCTTGGGGAAATCCTTCTCTACATACCCAGACAGAGTTAGCTCCTTTCTCTTCTGAGCTCTAGCAGCTCTTTAAATATAATTTTGCTTTAATTCCTCTCATCTTAAAAAAAAAAAAGATAAATATAAATAACACCCCTTTCTGATCTCCTTCTCTGATTGTCATCCTATCAGTTTCCTCCTCCTCACAGCTATGATTCTCCAAAGAATTGTTTCCATACTCAGACTTTACTCTCTCATCTCCATTTACTCCTCAATCCATTCCAACAGGCTCCTGAGCTCTCCACTTCATTGAGTTTAATACGGGCGAAGTTACCAGTAACTTCTATGCTGTCCAATCCCATGCCTGCTTTTCTGTTCCTATCATACTTGTCCTCTCTTGAACAGTCTACACAGCTGACCCCCACTTCTTCAAAACACCTCTGGCTTCTGGGACACCACACTCGACTTAAGGCATTTTTCCCACCTTCCTTGGGAGTTCATCCTCCTCTCCTGGATCTTGAGTGCTTGAGTTCCTCAGAGCTTAGACCTCAGGTGCTTCTCTTTGCTTTCTTTCTTGGTGGTTTTGTCCACTCCTGTCTTCAAATTCTGTATCTATGTCAACAACTCTCAAAAATACATCTACAGGTGAGAGCTCTCTTTCTGAATTCTAGATTGTGAATCCAACTTTTACTTATATTGCTAGCATTGTCAAGACTATAAGTGATAATATCCCACCAGAAAACTAGCTAATATAAAACAGAAAGATAGAGATAGATACAGAGCAAGCAGAGAAAGCAGAGAAGCCGAGAAAGGAAGACAGGGAGACACAGAGAGATTGGTGAATGAACAGATATTGACCCTTACTCATGTCACCAAACTGGGGGAAGAAGTGAGAGGGCTCCAGTATTCTCAGGATTCTTTCTTTCTGACTCTTCTCTATCTTCCTATCTTCATTCTTTTAAGCCAATATAATCCCCATAGAGGGGCCATACTCACCAATACCTCTAAACTTTTAGCCCCACAGCTCTGCGACCACAGTTTTAATCTCTCTCTTTTGCCCACTCAGATTAAGAGAAAGAACTTGATTAGTCCAGTGAGATTCACATTGCTTTTCTTTGAATCAATCACTGTGACCTGGGAGTCAAGATATTATAATTGATATAGATTGGGTCACATGCACACCTCATAATTATGAGACCAATAAAGTTGGGCCAGGCACACACAGTATGTATCAAACTACTCACCATTTCCATTTGGATCTCTCACAGGTATCTCAAGGTAATGATGTCCAAAACTTAACTAGTAATGTTCCTCCAAAAAACATGATTCTCTTCAATCTCAGAAAATGACACCAACATTCATGGGATTTCTCAGGCAAGAAACATAAAAGTTATGCTTGACGGTCCCTCTCTCTATGGATTTTACAGCCAAGATATGTTTTGGACCCATCCACTTTTTTCTGTTACCTTCCCAGTTAAGTTGATGTCTTCTCATACCCAGATTGCTGTAAGAGCATCCTAATTTGCCTCCCACTGTCCACTCTTGATTTCCTCCCATTCTTTACCTGCAAAGCAGAATGATTTTGTAAAAATTAAAACTCACCATACCTTGCTTCTGCTTAAAATATTAGAAAAGCTTCTCATTGCTCTTGAGATAAGCCCTGAATCCTTAACTTGCTCTCCAAGCCCTGGGGATCCAATATCTGCTTTCTCTCCTAACCTCAGCTCTTCCTACTCTCCCCTTTCCCCACTCAAAAGGTTTCAACCAAATCAATCTTTCAATTTTTGAAAAGTAATTTGAGCTTTATTGAGCCACAGGGCTTTCACCTGAGCCAGACAAGCATATCTGGTTTTATGCTCTCTAGACCCCACACTTGTTCACATTACAGCTCCATATATTTTGTGTGAATTTTTACCTGTAAGGTTCATAAGGACAAGGACTGCATCTATCTTGTGTGACATAGCACTTAGAAGATTTTCAACCAATATTTATCAAATGAATAGTCATCCAATTTTATTATAATACTTTATATATCTGTGTTTTCGGCCAAAATATGAATTCATTCTTTTATTTACAAATAATTTTTGAATTCCTACCTTGTACTAAGGAGTCAAATATCGGGGACAGAGCCATAGAGAAGAGAGATGGAGTCCTTACCTTTGGAAATTTGTGGTCTTTTTGCTATTCAGAAACTATATGTTTTCCCTTTCTGTATCTCAATTCCTGGTAGATACCAGCTATGTAATGTTTGCTGAATGAATAAATGAATGAATGAATGAATGGAAACACTGAACTTGACCACCAACTACTCCCTGTTCTTGGCACTATTCCCAATTCTGAGTGTTAGGAATGACCAAAAGGCTCATGGCAGAGAAAGATGGGCTGCAAGCCCTGGATTTCCTGGCTGGCAGTGAGCTAGACAAGACATAATGATCATCTGCTCGGTAGAAGTGAGATAGTGAGGACCAAGACAGGATATTGGCACAAGGGAGGAAAGAAGGCTCTAGATACTTGGCATCTAGGAGCCTTGGGGCAAAGGGATGGGAGAAAAATTATAAGCTCAGTGGAGTAAGAAAGGAAGAAGGAAAATGAAGAAAGGAAAAGGAAGAAGGAAAAGGAAGAAGGAAAGATTTGCCTATTTTTCATTGAAGTTTCTTATTTAATGTCAATCTTCTACTCTATGCTATGAGCTCTGGGGTAGCAGGATCAATGTCTGTCTTGATTATCAGAGTGTCCCCAGGGCCAATTGAAGTGACCATGCATAACTGATGGATGAATGAATGAATGCTCAGGCAGAACAGGCTCCAGGTCTCAGAATTACAACTGCAAGAATCTAATGAGGCCAGAACACCTGTTCCTGTACCTCACACCACCAGAGAACACACTTCCAGTGGCTGAGTCTGGAACTCTCTCTCTCCAGATAAGCAGGAAGCCCTTGAAAGGAAGTTCTCACACCCAGATTCCAACCAGTCACCAGCCCAGACATCCCCAAAGCACTGCCAAGAAACAAATGGATTCTTACCTCTGGGTCAACAGGTGAAAATTCTTAGTGGGGAGAAAGACAACCCTTTATAGCTAGAGATAAAAAGTCCAAAAATGCATTTATGTCTAGAAAGCATGGATAGTGTGAATGAGCAGATTATATTAGGTAATTTTTTCAGAGAAGATGTGTCAGTGGTGGTGAGGTATACAATATAGGAGGCTATGGGTACCTCTAGTGAAGAGAGGATGCCTTTAGGGAGAAAAAGGAGGCAGAAATTAGGAAGCTTGAAGATCCCAAACATCAACTTGGTGGGGGGATTACATGTAGAGCAGATACAATTTTGTGCCTTTCCAAAGTAAAAGGTGATATCGCATAATGGCTAACCATGTGATCTCTAGAATCCAGTGACCTGCATTTGAATTACGGCACTATTGATTCTGACCAAATCACTTGGTATCTCTAGGGTTCAGTTGTTTTACCTGAAAATACGGTTCAGGAGACCCAGCTCCTAAGATGTGGAGAGTGCTGAGTGAGGGACTCCTTAGAGCATCTGGCATGTATTATGTGCTCGATAAATACGGGTTACTGCTAACACTCACCCAAAAGACTTGGCAAGAGGTGTGTGCACCTTTTGGGCTGATTGCTAATACTGGAGATTCAAGGAGAACCAGAGGAGGAAGGGGAGTCCCTGAGATAACCTTCAGGAGCAGTGTTCAAGCGGACCTGGGCACACAGTCAGCACTCTGTGAGCAATGACCTTTCTTCCTTCCACTGTGTCATCTCCCTAGGTCTATGCAACTGAACGTCAAGTGCACGATTCTCTCTGCTCTACCTTGTAGCGCCCTGTGCCTTTGACACTTTTTTGATCTGGAGACAGCTGAGCACAGCCCAGCAACTACACAGAAGGAAAGCTGTCAAAAGGCAGATCAGTTTCCTTTCTGAAGAAATGCATATTTTAGGGCAACCATCCAGATGCTCAACCCACCTTAGAATCTAATCAAGCACAGATAATGCAAAATTATAAAGACAGATTTTTTTCTTCTTCTTCATTCAGCATTTTAAGAGCCCTCTGCTCAGGAGGGAGCGGGTGGTTTCCTGATTGTGGGCAAACACAGGCAGGAAGTGAAGTTCAGCGCTCTAGTGCCACCTCCTTCCCCTTTCCCCTTCCCCATTCTACACCCCCAAGCCTTTTGCCCCCATCTCTGGACCCAGAATCGTCCATAATTTCCCAGCCAAATTTTTCTCTCAAAAAGGATCTGAAACTCATTTACATTAAAATACAAATGAGGATTGCAGCTGAAAAGATTGCCCCTAGATTTGCCTTTTTACCTTAAGCCCCCCAGCAAGATTTCACTCACCATCTACAAGGAATAGAGAGACTTCCTTTGTAGGCTCCAGAGTAACCTCGCACTTTGGTATTTTTAAGGTGGATTCACTGTGGTGAATCCTGAAATCCCACTACTTGGGTTGTTAAATTTATCAGCAGAGTATAAAGAAAGGCATGAAGGGTTAAGGAGAGCTATTGGTGCTCAAAAAATGGTAAACATCTCCACTACTTGGGGCAGAAGAGGTAGAGACCAGTTCAGTAGTTGCAGTTGCCCCTGAATTTGAAGTCCCCTGGAGCAATTCTGCTTTGACAACCAGCTGCTCTTGGATCCATCTCTCTCTCAGGAGGTCGGGGTTAAAACTCCAGAAACTGATTTTTGTAACCAGCACTGTGGGGATGAGAGAGAGTTAACCGAAGGGATGAGTAGCAAAGTCCTGGCCCCTGCGCCAGGCAGGAGAGAGCTGGGTATGATTTGAATCGCCCATCTCACTTCCTGGAGCTTCATTTGGGAGCATGAGTCTGACTTCCCCGGTTCACACTCTCCCTGTCAATCACAGACATTTCTAAAGCTCTACCCTCTCCGATCTCAGCTGTTTTACGTGTTGCTGATGGATTTTTTCTTTCTGCGGTACAATTCTGAACATGCCCAAGGAACCCACATCCCACACAACCCACCAAGTGTACGCACAACCCCATCTTCATGCAGTCACGAGAGGTATCTTTTTACAAATAGGATTATTTAATCCCCACATTTGAAATGAAATGTGAACACTTAATCACAGCTTTTAAAGCCCCTACGTGACTTGGCCCCTGTTCATCTCTCTGACCCCATCTCACACCATTTCTCCTGCTCACTAGGCTCCAGTCACACTGACTTAATTGATCTCCGGCCTTTCTCCTCCCTCTTGCCTCAAGGTCACCACCCTGCTGTTCCCTCTGTCCGGACTATTCTTCCTTGCAGGATTGGTTCCATTGCATGGTTAGTTCTTGGCTCAACAACTACTTCCCACTAGAGCAGTCCCCCAAGGCTCAATCACATTAACTCTTTTTGTGTACTGCATTTCTACAATATGAAATTACCTTATTTATTTCTTTGTTTTTTTCCCATTACCTGTCTACACCTCACTTCATTGTAAATTCCCTGAAGCCAGGACCCTGGTTTTCCTGTTCACTGTTCTATCTCTATTGCCTACATAGCAGTCAATTTTCAATAAGCATTTTGTAATAGAACCATGTCATTCTTCTGTTCAAATCCTTCCATGGTTCTACATCCTTCTCAGGATAAAGTACACATTCCTTGGCCTGCCAGTGCACAATCTCCATGTTTTGTCTTAATCCCACATGCTAAACTATAATCACATTTCTCCTTTATTATTATACTAATTAACACACTAAATTGAAATGATCTGCACAGTTTCTATCTCCCAACCTTTACTCCTCAAAGGGAAGTTTGTGGACCCATGTCATTGGCATCATCTGGGATTTTATTAGAACTACGGAATCCAAAGTCCGGCATTAGACCTACTAAATCACCACCTGCATTTTAACAAGGGCCCCAGGTGCACATGGGGCCATATGACACCTCATACTTACCAGAGGAATAGCATCAGGTGGGCAGTCAGTCACCTGACGGGTATGAAACTTCTCACCATTCCCACTTGGACCTCTCACAGGCATCTCAAGTTGATAATATCCAACCTGAAATAGCAATGGTCCTTCAAAAAACAAGACTTTTCCTCCAGTGTTTTCAATCTCAGAAAAAAATATATTGTCCTACACTAGTTTGTGAGCTCTTCTAAGGCTTTATTAGTTTGCTTTGGGAATGGAGGCCATGAAGGTGACATTCTCTGCAATAGGAAGCCTAAGAGGATTGAGCGGAGGTAGGCAGAGAGAGAATAGCTTTATTTTCCTGTGAGGGAGCTGGGGGATAGAGATCAGCTGGCAGGTGGGTATACGAGTTTGGAACCCAGGAGAGAGATCAGGGTTTGAGAACAGATCTTGGAGCCAGCATGCGACAGCCAGCACTGACTCCACATTTCCTGACCAGCGGCCCACCACATGTCAGTTCATTCACCCTCCAAGGTGACTATCTCATGTCCTGTCCTTTCTCCTGAAGCCTCTGTCACCTCCTCCCCAGACTTCACTCTTAGCTGATGAGCTGACTTCCTATTTTACAGGGAAAATAGAAGTGGCCAGCAGAGGTCATGTACCCACTCACCCTGCTGTACCTGTAGTCAGCCCTTCTTTTCATGAGAAGCTGCTATGACTTTGTTAAATTAACCTTCGTTAAGTGGCGTATAGGATGAAGGGAAGGGGGCCCACAAGAGAAGCTGCAATAGAGAAGTTTATTACTCATTAGTCCTGAAGGAAGTACATGGCACACCTCCAGAGACCATGAGGGGAGGTCAAGGCAGCGTGCAGGCAGAGAGAGTGACATGCTTTTATTAGGGTCATGGTGGCATGCTTTGGGATTCTCAGGCTAAGGCCAGATTGTTCAATTCAAACCAAAATGGGTTGGGTTTTGGTAAGCTTCACAGGGGTCCTATCTAAGGGGCATACGAGGGGAAGGCCCGGGAAAGTGCGGGAGGCTGTTGATCACAAGGATTGCTGAGGAAGTCGTATCAGGAACTTACGTCTGTCTGTGACTCTGCAGGCCGCTCTCTAGGGCATGCGCTTGCATAAGGGGCTAACGTTAGTTTAAGGAGCCCACGGGCTGCCTGCTCAGAGCCAATGCCGAGGCGGCAGTACCCTGGAGGAGCCCAGCTACGCTCTCTTCAGAAGCCGATCTCCCTGCCATTTCTCAGACCCCGTTCCCTTACCTCATCTCAGCAATTCACTCTGCTCTCTCTCCTAGGTCATAAAACTCCCTTTCTACTGGATTTTCGATGACCATTCAAGTATTAAATGTCCTAGCTTAAAAATGAACCAGAAAAGCCTTCCTTGACTCTGTGCCCTGTTTCTGCTGTCGCCCCATTCTTCTACTTTGCCAAGCTCCTCGGAGGAGGCATCTACACTGGCTCCTCCAACTTCTGCCCCTGTCTCCTTCACCCACAGCTGAATCTTCTCTGACAGGGTCACCAGTGACACCTACAGCACCCTTCCATGGTGCAGCTCTCGGTTCCACCACACTTCCCCCACCAGCCACTGACACAGCTTCCGCCTCCTCCTGAGCCCTCTCCCCTGGTCTTCGGGGACACCCCCCTCTGCTGGAGGTCCTCCTTCTCGCTCTCAGGCCCCTCATCAGACCACTTGTTGGTGTCCCTCGTCTCCCGGACCTCTCCACATTGGCACGCCCAGTGCTTGTCCTCAGCTTGCTTCTCTCCCCAGGTGCACCCCCGGGTGGTCCCCTCCAGCATCGCCTCTTAACTGTTAAGCGGTTAATATCAGTATGTTAAATGCCTTTGACATACAGACGATTCCCCAAAGTCCTCTCTCCAGCGCAGCAGACCTCTCCCCTGACCTCCACATTCCTATATCCAACTTCCTTCTCAATGGCGACACTCCAGTGTCTAAACGCCGTGTAGAATTTCACCTGCTGCAAAGGCGCTGGGGGATCTTTGTGGTTTTCAGCACTGCGATAGCCCCGCCTTCCCCAGGCGGGCTCTGCACACTCCCATCACGGTGTTGCTCTGTCAGCATGCAGGCTGAGGACTGGTCAGTTACTCAGCAAGTTAGTCTGTACGTAGCCTGAGGGCTCCAGGGAAGGGAATGGCATTTATTAGGCTATTCCTATGGGCCAGGTACAGTGCAGGTATTTTTCATATGCTAATATACTTGATCCTCCCAGCAACCCAATGAGACACACGTGATTTCCCATTTTACATAGACAAAAATTGTGGTTCCAAGGGGTGAAATAACTAATCAAGGATCTTGCAACTACGTGGCAAAGTGGATCCTGGACCATCAGCTTCTAGACTCTGTGAATACATATGAGGGGGAGTGTCTCCTGTGGAAGTCCCCCACTGAGGCAGGTCTGCAGGCTTCCTGTCCAATAGCCAATCCCTTCTTCCTGCCAACAGAACTGGATTCTGTCTGTGTATGGGGCAGCCTGGGGCTTCCGGAAAGCAGAGCCTTTCCTTACCCAGGAGCAGAATCACTGGTGAAAGCCAGTTATGACTTTTTGTTTGCCTACTGTTCATGGGCGGGTGGCGCAGTTCTGTGTCCTAAGACCTGAGGCCTGTCTGCTGCAGAGTGGGAGTAGGAGAGAAAGACCTTCTAGGAAAGGAATAATCTCTTAAAAAGAGGGACAGAGACCAGAAAAGGGGAATGTCTTCATTGGGGCTTTATTTATATATGTATTTGTATGTGGCTGTGGCTGCGATGCCCTACTTGGAGCAACTGCAGACACTTCGCAGTCGTGAACCGACAGCCGGAGAGCAAAACTAACGTGCACACATTTACTGATCTGCTGAATTAACCAGCCTCTCCCTCAGACCTCGTGCTTGGTGAGGCAATACAGATCTATTGTGCAAAAGATTATCATTATTCGTCACAAAGCAGCCAATATACACAATATGCTACATAGATTTGTACCCGCTAGGTTATCCGCAGCTCCTATCAGTGACAATTGCTTAAAAAAATGTTTTGATTTACTGCATAAAGAATGTTGTGTGCTTCAGAGTAAAAATGAGTGAATTCAATGACTTATTACTGGGTGTAGAAAGTTGAGGCAACCACATGCCACTGGCATGCTCTCTAACAGCACAAGGCAAGGAGAAAAAAATAGCATGCTATATAGAAAAAGCCCTGATTGTGTGTAATATGGCAGCATCCCAATACCTTGCACAAGGGAAAAAAGCATTCATGTTCAGTCCCTTTTCTGTCCCATGGCCATTTCCTCCCATGTAATTAATTGAAATTTTGTCCTTGGATACCAAGGTCCAGACTAAAAAGAACCCAGACTGTATCCTCAGTCAGGAGGTAGCTGTGTTTGAGATTTGTTGTTGGCATCTCTGAGCTGTGACCACAGCACACATTTTTGTGGGAAACATCAGATGAAACTTTTATAGCAACATTCTTACTTTAGGAAGGAGCCTGGTGGTGGCAGGGTTCAGCATGCCCAAGTGCTTTCCTTCACCTAAAACTTGTTTGGATTCATTCTTTCCAAGTTAATGAGACCACTTTTCTCCTTTCAGAGCAAATGTAGCTGGAGGAACAAATGAATGTAAAATTGAGAAACATCAGAGCCCCCTTTCCAAAGCCTTATTTCCTAAGACCCTCTGTGGTCTGTGAGACAACTTGAGTCCTGGTTGCTGATAAAAATGACATAATTTTAGAACTTTCAGAAGCCTGTGTGGCCTCTTCATTAAAGACAGCAATTAGAGCCTCAAAGTCCTGAAAACAATTACCTAAAGGCTTTCAAAATGTCCATATTTGGTATTATTCTGGGCACTGTTCTCTTCCTCTTGTTCAGCCCCTGCTTATGCTCTCACTCAGCTAGATTATTCTAGGCGTGGTTCCCAGAGACGGGGCAACTGCAGTGTATGAAGGTGCATTGGGAAATTTCTGGCTAAGAATTTGGAGAAAAGTCTCCTTCCGCCCACTTTCTCATTGCCCTGTTCTGAGGGAAGTGACTTTATGTGATTCCTTACATACAGATTGTCACATTCGACCCTGTGACCCTGGCTGATGGAGCTGGGGAGTGGCTCTTGTTTTCAAAGCTGTCCATCCCTAAGCCAGTGAGATGACTGAGTGGGAGCCCCCTACTGGACAGGGGTGTTCAGTGCTTTGATATACTCCAATGTAACATTGGGTATGTCATCTTTTTAAATTATTTTTTCTAGTTTCAACATGAGTATATTACTTGTGTAACAAAGAAGTGAGGAAAGTATTAAAGAAGAAGTACTATGTCCAAAAATAAATTATAAACAACTCCTAAGGCTAGGCCCAGTTGTGACATTGTAGAACAATCCAGGAGATGGCTTAATTGTCAGCCTATATTTTGTCTCTTTTTGGATGCCCTACCTATATCTCAATTCCTCCACAAAGGCCACCATTTAAGTATCTCTTGGTGCCTTTATTTTCTTTTCCACCTTTCAGGTATATATGTTTGTATCCAACTACCTAATGGTATCAGTGTGTTTCTATACTTCTGTAATAGGTACTTTTGGAAAGACTTAGTTATCTGGTAAACAATAAATCCAACAAACAGTTGTTAAGGATAGTTTGTGTGGTCATGAGGACACTTAGATGATGCTTGTTTTTTTGTCCTCATTAAGCCTGGTATGGTGCATCATGACAGATCTCAAAACCATGGTGATACAACCCACAATGTACTGAGGAAATTTTTAAAAGACGTTTTAGAGACTTTGTTGCTCAAACAAGACTTGCCTACCTTCACTAACTCATCAGCCTTACCTAAAGTCTGAAAACCCTCAAGGGCCATTCACAGTCCACCCAAAGTCAACTGGGGAGGGCTATGACCTGATGCTAGAGTTACCAACATTGGTGATAAGCCCAAGGAGACAGTGAAACTCCTTAGAAGGTACTTGTGAAACACTTAAGCTTAGAAACTTGGCTTTGGTGAGTTAAAAATGCAGAGCATGCCTATAATACCAGTTCTCACTTGAGCAAGAATTTGTTAGTTCTTATCATAGCCAACTATCTTCAGGGCTCTGAATCACCCTAAATTCAGTCTGGCATTTGCACAGGACAATAGGTACTTGGCATGACCTGGTTAGGGAATGATGCAAGGCTGTTTCCCATTAGGTCTCTTTGATCTACAGCTGGGCCAAATTCCCTGGACCTGTCTCCAGTCAAAATACACCCCACAGGAATAAAGGAAATAAGTCAGATTTTTAAGAGTAGGGTTCTAAGTACTTTTCATCCTGTCTTTATTCATCAAATATTTATTGGATACTGTAACTATGTTCTTGAAACATATATGTGCATAAGAATTACTTGGGAGGTCTCCATGCTTCAGAGAAACTGATTCAGCAATTCAAGGATGGGGCCTGGGGATCTACATTTAACCAGCTTCAATGGGTGACTCTGATGCAAGCCTCTACAGGCTGCTTTGTAAAAGTTTAACTTGGTCACCAAAATGAATAAGCAATAGTTCCCTGCTGTCAGGAGCCTGCAAGTCTAGAGAAAGGCAGACACACTCTTGTGATATGATGTGATTAACGCAATCATAGAAGTCCTGGTGGTGACAAAAGGGAGAAGGATACCCTCTCCAGGGGACTGTGGTCTTGAGGGACGTTGCCAAAGGAGATGGAGGAAGGGTATTCTAGGGAAGGGAATGGCCCTCATGAGGCCGTAATCATGAGAATACATGAAATGTTAGGGAAGGGTGAGCAGTTACAAGCTACGGGAAAGTACAGGGTTCTCCAGGGCTGAACAAGCAGGAGAGAATCTTAGACAACATGGATCTCCATTCACCAACTAAGTAATTTCAACTTTACTTTGGTAAAGTAAAGTTGGTGGAAGTTTTTAAGCAGTGACATGAAGAGATTTTAAATTTGTCTGTAAAAATATCTAATATTGTGTGCTGTCCATTCAATAAATATCTCCTGAGGATGTGCCCTATGCCCAACAGTGTACTAACTACTAGAGGTTAGAAGACTACTGCACTTAGGAATTGCTGTGATAGTCTAAGCAAGCAATGAAAGTCAAATCTAAGGTGGTCCAAGTGTACAGAGGTAACTGAATTGATTCACAAGATTTGAGATTTAAAAAGAAAATTAGCAGGATTTGGTGATAGGTTAAATTTAAAAAGCAAATAAAAG
The DNA here is from genome assembly GCF_040802235.1 of Manis javanica. Classification (NCBI taxonomy): domain Eukaryota; kingdom Metazoa; phylum Chordata; class Mammalia; order Pholidota; family Manidae; genus Manis; species Manis javanica. Next base: position 3,201,797 of record NC_133171.1, read on the forward strand.
ATGTGCAGTGTTTGGAGGCAGAGAGACTTGTATGGACTGAATGTTTGTGGCCCCCCAAATTCATATGTTGAAGCCTAATCCCTAATTTGAGGGTATTAGGAGGTGGGCAGTCTTTGGGAGTAATTAGGTCATGAGGATAGAGTCTTAACAAATGTGATTAGTGCCCTTAATGGGAGAGACACAAGAGAGATGATCTCTCTCCCCTGTGTGTGAGGACACAGCAAGAAGGTGGCCATCTGCAAACCAGAAGCAGGGCCCTCACCAGAACCTGACTGTGCTGGCATCCTAATCTTGGACTTCCAGCCTCCAGAACTCTGAGAAATAAATGTCTGTTGTTTAAGCCACCCGGTCTAGGGTATTTTATTAAAGCAGCTAGAACTAAGACAGAGACGAAGTGTATGATAATGACATTAATGGAGAGTGCAGGGGGCAAAAGACCTAAAGGGGAGCAAATGAGCCCATCCAGAGAGTGCATCAGGGCAAACACATGTGCGGCCTGACGGTGACACCTGGGTAGCAATCAGTGCACAGTGTGATGAATCATGCAGGAAGTGACCAATGTTGAGTGGGGGTCCCCCAGAGAAAGAAGAAAAAGGGATCTTAGAGGGAAGAAGTAATCAGTCATTTTAAATGCCACAGAGGGAAAGACTTTGTACTGAGTATTGGTTTCATCATCTAGGATGCCACGGGCAACATTAATGGTGCAGAGCTAGGGGCTGTGGTGCAGCCAGACATTGGCATGGCAGGGATGTAGTGAGGAAGGAGGGAGTAGCAGGGGTGCCATGGAGGCACAGAATGTAGACTGCTCTTGCAGGGAAGTTGAGCATGAGAGGAAGAAGAGAGAAGGGAGGCAAAGAAGAAGGGCGGGCAGAACCAACGCCTGTTCCCGAACACGTGGGCCCAAGGCTTTTGCTTATATTGTAGGAAAAGTTGTGGTCAAAGCAGAGGAGGCATAAGTTGGATTTCCTTTGTAAGCTTCTATTGTCTAAGAGTAGAAGAATTATAGAAAGACTAAAGGGGGAAAAAAAACAGTGTTGGGGCTTTCAGTACTGGGAATCGGCAAAAAATATTTCTAAATCTTTAAAGTAGGAGCTCCCCATTGGGATTGTGAAATGGAGGCTGCTCTGAGAGTCAGAGGGAGGAAAACCTTCTAGAAAGGTGAAGATGAAGGACCAGCCATGGTACAGGAGTAAGTGGCTATAAATGATCACAGCCCTGGGAGGCCCCCCTGGGGCCTGGGTCATTGTCAGCAGCTGCAAAAGTACCCCAGGAGAGGCATGATTTGACTTGATTTTTTGGCTAAGAGATTGTGTAGGAAAAGGGGGAATTCCAGGAAATCACTTGGTCAAATGAGTAATGGACCTTTGGTGTTTGATCTGGGAATCTCTCCTCAGAGGCAAACCAGTTGCATGTAAATCCACAATTTTGTGTATTTAGAAAACAAACAGGCAAGTCAGATAAACTGAGGAGGCTAATCTCTTTGATCACTGGAAGCAGCAACATAGTTTTATTTTTTACATTCTCATGAGTAAGATGTTGTTTTCAAATTGCTGTTTCACGTGAAACCAGAAGAGCAGTTGATACAGTTCCCTCAGAAACCAGGAGCAACCTAGTGGTTTCGGTCTCATGTTCTCTTTGTGTGCACGGCACGCTCCAGGGTGAGACTGCACACCCGCACAACTGCAAATTGACAGTGGTTACGTCTGTTTATATAAATGCTTCGGAAATGTCCCGGCAGAATACACCCCAAACAGACAGCAGAGGTTTACTGTCTGCTGTAAAAGCAGGGGAGAGAACTGAAATTAGGACTGATGGTCAAATGGCACTTCAGTTTCACCTGCTTGTTAGTTTTTAAAAAAATATAAATGCATGATTTATACGTTTTAAAAAGTAATTCTAAAAATTTTGGAAAAATCTACACAAAAAAGATTTTCTCAGTTATTCTGTGGGGCAGTCAAAGATGGTTATCACCCAGTTGGAGGAACAGCGGGGGTGAACAGCATATTAGTAATGGAGAAATCTGCTTGGGGCTTGCCAGATGCCTAAATGCAATGAACCCTTCCAATAAATCAAAATCTTTTAAATTTGCCATTAGTTCTTTCTTCCTTTTGCTCTTCTAGGAGCCCATGTTTCTTCCCAGCTGTTCCCTGATCTAGAAGGGTTTCATATTTTCAAGTGGCAGTTACCTCCTAGTGATAAATATCAAGCATGGTAGCTATTAGCATTATTATTAATCAAGTGGTAATGCTTGAAGCTATAATTCAAAGGATTAAGGAAGGAGCAGGGAATGAGGAACAGGATGCACAGAAGTACAAATTTCTGCAGAGACCATGGAGGATGCTAAAAGAACCTACATCAGCAGCGCGTGCCCTGGGCGTGGCATAGATGAGGGCTGGGCTCGGAGCTCCCAGAGAGGGAGAAGAGTCTGGGAGGAAGGCTCGATAGATGGTTAGAAGGAGATGAATAAGAAGATTCCTGAGCAGCAGAAGGGCCTCAAGCAAAAGTTAAGATTATTGGGGAAGAACTGGCAATGAAATAAAATGGGCTTTGCTAACTTCCCAACGAATCTGAGTAGCTCTGGAGTTGAGAGAAAGTAGATGGAGTTTCCACCATGGGCTGGAAATGGGTGACACCTAGAAGAACAAGAAGAAGGAAATTAGCATAAACACATTGCTGAAATAGCTGGTCATGGGGTGCTGGCAAAGTAAGAGTGCTAGACGCCAAGGACTTGGCCGAGGTATTGGGAGAATAGCAAAGACAGAAGGCAAAGATGTACCGTTATGAGAGAGAGATAAGGAGGGTAGCAAATGGCGAGAGAGCAGCAGAGGAAGGTAGGTAAGGTTCATTGTGCTGTGATTTCTCTCAGGGAAGAGCTGACGCTCATTTAGTTTTTATTCATGATAACACTTGTTCAATAAATTATTTTAATACCATAAGTGAATGAATTAATGGGAACAGTTATCTCACTAAATATGTCCCTGCTAGGCTATGAGATTTTTGAAGGCAGGCCCTGTGTCTTGCAGACTGATGTATCAGAGACGCCCAGGAAAGCCCAAGGGAGTTGGCAGGTACACTGGGTATTGAATGGACAAACATGGGCTCCTAGAAGGGCAAAAGGAAGAACTAAGGACAAACGATCTTTCTGAGCTCTGATTTCTTTATCTAAAAATGAAAACCACCAAGATGACTCCCACTCCTGAACAGGGGTGAGACGTCCATTCTAACACTAGACATCCTAGCCCTTAAACCTTGCCAAACCAACTCTTGGGCATATTCATTTAAATCCCTCAGTGGGCAGCTGATTCCTTATGCACTTTCACTCGTAGAGGGAAATGAATCAAGCAAGTGGAATCATACATACACACAGAAACACAACCTGGCCCTAGATTGTTTTAAACTTTTTTAAATCTCAAATTCTCCTCACTTCTCCATCCCCCGCCCCACAGCTGCCACTCCTACAGCAGTCTTCCTTAGACCAAACGTCCATGACAAATTCAAAACAGTTGCCTGGGGTTTGGCTACTGCTTAACAGGTAGTTATAAACCCTTCCATGGTGCTAACTAGATGGCATGAAGAAGCTAATTAAAGCAATCAAGAAGACTGTTTAAATAAAGCCGAAAATGTAAACAAGGTCTGCATTGCAGAGAGTAATTAGAAATTATAGTTGTTTGTTTTTTGTCAGAACCATCTGTGGTTTGTCAAAATTTTGACATGTGGCATAACCTGCCACTAATCAAAAAGAAGAAAACAAACCAAAAAGAAGAAGAAGAAAAAAAAAATCTAAGAAGCTAAGTAGGAAAACAGACGTACAAAACCTCCGTCTTTCCAACTGGGAAAAATATTTAACTTGTTTTTCTGAAACAAGTATGATCTGGTTTTGGACAAAGGCTGAGTTGCTTAGTTTGCCTTGACAGATACACCTTTTCTTCCTTCTACAGAACTCCACAGTGGGGGCCCCGGCAGCTCAGAGTGGGAAAAGAGGCCATTAGGCTGAAGATGAAAGAACAGAGTGAAGTCACCAAATTCAAGTACTTTATTTCAAAGAAGCCCTACCTTAGCTTTTGCATTATATCTAGAGTTTCATTGATTTATGGAGATAACTCAATGGCATTAATCTTCGAGTTAGTATATATAACTGTAAATTATTTTTTCTAAAATGTACACATTTAAATTTATACTGCTTAAACATCTAATGAAGAAATAATGATATAGTCTAATGGAGGTAATATAGTATGATAGAGGAACATTTGAAAAATAAATATAAGTTGTTTATACTTCTCTACTTCTGTTGATTTATTATGAATACTCTGCACTATAAGATAAAAACTTGGGAATAAGATATTTGGAACAGTTCTTGATCTGGAATAGTTCCTGATAATATAGCATATATTCAAGAATTAGTTTTATGGAGAGGAAAGAAGAAAGAAAAAAGAGTACCTTGATGGCATTTTTGCCATGAATATTGCTAGTTACACTTACAGATACAATATAGGCATGACAGTTAATGTAGATGTCCTTTGTTATTGATGTACTTCTAAGTCCCAATTGCACAAGGCATTGAACTGACTTTCTTTGTTTAAATATGGCATCTACTTATGGCAAGTGTTCCTTAATAGTTATGATTTGAAACTCAGTGACATAGATGTGAATTTCAGAGAAGTGTTACAGGAAATTAAAACAAAACAACAACAAAACACAGGTTGCAAAAGTGAAATATACAACATGAGCAGAGCATACAGACACAAAGGGAGGGCCAAGGCCAGCCCCCGCCCAGTCCTGGTGACTAGCAGGCAGGAGCAGAAGCAGCTGGTGTGCCGGGTTCATTTGCAGAGTATCAGTTATTGAAGCATTTCCTCCTCTGCTCAACGCTTGTTGTCCCCCAGTCATTCCTTAGACACCAGCAAGGGGTTGGAAGCTGGGTAAAAAAGGAAAAAAAGCAAAAGCCCGGGCTTACAATAATACAATTTGACACGAGTAATAATAGCAAACATTCAAATAGTTCTTTATTTATTTGTGCCAGGCACTCTCTGAGTGCTTTACTATACTGTCATTCAATTCTCACAACAGTCCTTTGATTATTCCCATTCTACAGATAAAGAAGTTGAGGCACAGAAAGATCAAAAGTGTTTAGAGGGTGGCACCAGCATGCAAACCAGAGTGCCTAACCTTGGACCATATCCACTTGTCTGCTACTCAAAAGCATAGCTAGAAGAAGACAAGGGACTTTGAAATTCTCCTCCACATACTCAAATCTAGGCTTCATAACACATTAGAAATAGGAATTCTCCATTTGGGTAACCTATCCCCTAGCAGGTTGCCCATCAGAGGCTCATTAAATACTTGTCAAATGAAAGGGTGTTTCATGGCAATTTTATAGTGGAACTCTAGAAAATATTAAGCCCATAAAGCCACAAAACCCTACCTTGATTAGCCTCAAGATAGCCTAACTTTTGCCCTCAATGCTGCCAAGAAAGGAGCTTTTACCACCTAGAAAGTATGCTACACAGAATTTCATTGCAATAATAAGGATCGCCTATCCTTCCCCAAATAGCAAATGGTGCAAACTGGAACTAGATCTCTTACCTGCCCCTAAACTACAGATCGTCCACGGGGTATGCAAAGGTCTGGAAGAAAAAGAAAAAAAAAAAAAAAGAAGAGGCACAGAGAGGAAATGAAGTGAGACAACATCACCGCACAGCAACCGGAAGGAAAAACACACATACACGCGCCCCTGACAGTCTACGTGTGTGGTTGCTCAGTGGGGAAATGCTCACAGCTGCCTTTAGAAGCAAGCCTGGGGGCTGCAAGGGAGACGCCTAACCATGCAGGACTGAGCTGCCACCTCCTGCCCGCCTGCCCGGGGAGAGGCAAGGACGCCGGGACACCGGGTGATCCTCCTGCAGCGGGTCTGCCCAGGGTGAGTTCCCGGACACACGGCGGGGAGACTCACGCAGACGCTGACTTCCTGAGGGGGTGGCAGACATCTGGTGGTGTTCCCCATGGTTAACACCCCTGAATTGGAATTGGGCAGGACTCAATGTACCCCAAAGGAGGAAAGAGTGACTCCAGGTCTCCTCCAAGCCGGCCTGCAGGCACTGGCTTTAATGTGACTTTCAACCAACATGGTTCTATTCTTTAACCCACCCTGGGCAGGTACTTCCTGGCGAAGTGCGGGGCTCCTCCCCCTGCGTGCCGTCCTCCGAGAGCTTACCTGTGACCTTCTTGAGCTTTTGTTTTTCCTAAATTACTTCAGGATTGCAAAGCGTGAGCTGTCACTTATACCTGATGGTGGATTCCAGTCATTTATGTCCTTTTCAGCCACTCTGGTTGACAGTTGAATTCAGGGTGTGCCTGACTCACAGACAACTGCTCACTAGCATCATCTCTAAGGGGCTGGAGGCAAAGCATCCTGGGTTCTGCCTCCCCACAACAATGAAAGCTCCGTCCTTGCTTTTCTCTATATGTATTAATTGGTATAATGTGTTCATTCATTCAATTTCATTTCTTCCACAAAGCATGTGAGGCAACTTTTTTAGCTTGCTGATACTATTTCAAAATGAAGAACACATACAGCTTTACAGGGGACGGCCATTCTAACAGGGCTACGTGCTGACTACAGTGGTGTGGAGACTGGGCTAGTAAGGAGAGGGCAGAGTGGGTGCTTCCGTCGGTTCAACCTCCCCGCCGTAAGTCGGTTTCCCACCAGAAGTGGGTGTGAAGAGCAATTGTCTGTGACAGAATGCTGGGGACCAGCCAAGCTGTTTTCCTCCCTGTTTCTGTTTCCTCCCAAGTTTATTTATTTTCAAGGACGTTCCTGTCCTGAGAATGGAGTAAAGTGGAGTGGAGGAAAGGGAAGCACATGAATCAGTTTGGAGTTAGAGCTCCGCCATTTCTCATTACTGAGTTAATTAATCTATTTAACAGCTATCTAGTGAGTATTCATTGCAGGGCAGCAATTTTTAAACCCAAACTTACATAAGATGGAGCAAAACTGACATTGCTCTGCCACCAAAAAGCTCACAGACCAGGGAGAGGCAGATGTTAATTAATACAGACACAAATGTGATAAAGGCCAGAACGTCCTGGGGGAGAACCTGATCTTGCCTGGGAGAGAGGGAGGTTCCCACAGGAAGGTGGTGATGACAAGTGAAAATACATATTTCACAGGGGAAAGAGATGGCTGGTGCTCCAGGCAGAGCTTATGCCATGACCTGAGGTGGGAGACACAGAATTATTAGGCAAAATTAGGCCCAGTGTGGCCAGAAAAGAGAGAGTGGCTCAAGATGAGCCCAAAGAATGAAAGATGCTGCTGATTCTAAAAGTGGTGAAGAAGCAAGGGATTTTGTGGTCTGGTGGGCCTTTTTAAGGAATTCCTTTTGATACGGTGTGGAGAATGGACAAGAGAGGCCAAGCCTATGGCCAGGGAGAACAGTCAGACAGTTGAAGCAAGAATATTATGGGAGTAGACAAGACAAGGGGGTGGCAGTGGAGACAGAATTAAACAGAGACACATGTTGAAAGGAAAATCAACAGGACTTTGGTGTGGAGAGCAAGGGAGGGGTTTCAAAGGTGATCCTTCTCCTGGTTTGGGCATCCATGCAGGTCTGTTGCTACCTGCTGGTCAGTGACTGGATTAGTTCAGTTCTGCAACTGATGACTTTGGAGGGCCTAGCCGACACCCAAAGGCAGATGTCAGCCAGGCAGCGGATGTTGACCAACATCTAGAGCTCGAGCAGAGGTCCAGGGATCACTGGCGCAGAGATGGTAGTTGAAGTCATGGGAATGGATGATACGTATTCAAGGGAGAGTATCAGTGAGGGAAGAGGAGGGCCATTTAGGATTGAACCTTAACAAGTTCTAACATTTAAATAGTAGTTTAGAAGAATAAGCTCTCCAAGAAGACTAGGATAGTTTCTTGAGGAGTTAAACAGAATTACCATATGACCTAATGATTTCCACTCCTAGTTTTAGATCCAAAAGAATTGAAAACAAGGACTCAAGTAAGTACACATACATAAATTTTCATAGCAGTACTATTCACATTATCCAAAAAATAGAAACAGCTTAAATGTCCATCAAGAGATGAACTGATAAACAGTGGTATATCCATACACTGGAATATTATTCAGTCACAATAAGAGTGAAGTATTGATACAATGTGGATAAGTCTCAAAAATATTGTGCTGAGTGAAAGAAGACAGGCACAGAAAGTATGTGATTCCATTTATATAAAACATCCAGAAGATAAAATCCATATACAGAATGCAGGTTGGTGGTTTCCAGGAGCTGGCAGATGCGGCATCAAATCACATTGAATCACTAGACTTTGTCGTAGAGAGGAAACTTACCCATTTTCACTTCTCTGATCCTCTGATTTTGGCTCTCCTAAATGCTCCAACAGTGGCCACTGACCTTTTTAACAAAGAGAAAGTGGACCTTGGGCTACGAGCCATCAGCAGGCAGAGGTAGCTAGCTGAAATTTAATACTGTGGTTTTGTTCTCCTGAATTTATTTTTCATGATTACCTTCTGTTAAACTACAATGGCACTGGCTTTTTATTTGCAGGAGTGGTATAAACATTTATGTATGTATAAATATCTTCAAAGTTTTTTTTAAGGGAGTCAATTTAAAGAAAAATCATGGTACCAACTGTACTGTCCACACACCAAATTGGCAAACACTGGAAGGTGAGACTTGAATGGGAGAAGACTGGCAAGGATGCTCATGGGCATGGCTGTGCCTCATTCTACCCAGCTCCTGCTCAGTGGGTGCCACACTGGGATAGCATGGATGTCCTAGGCAGGGGCTGTCCAAACCAGCCTTGTTTGCTGCAGGCTTTTTTGATCACCCAGATAAACAGTGTGCCCACAGTGGCTCCCAAGTACCGAGGCAGTGATGATAGAGACTTGAAATGGACACATCACAAGGCTCCAGGGTATGGGAGCTGCACTACAGGTGTTTAGAAGGAACTCAGCAATGGTGAAATGAGGTGACAGGTGGAGGCATCAGTGTGTCCGCATTCCTTTTCCCATTCACTTCAGAGCAGAAGCCTCAGTTAACAGAGGTCTATGACAATTAAGTTTATATTTAATTTCTACAAGCAGCTGTTCTTCCCCAAAGCCGCTCCTCCAATTTCCAAGAAAGATGATAAATGAGAATTAAGGTAGATGTCACCTTAGAAAAATTTTTAAGTATTACGAAACATTTCATACTGCAAAGAGGAATATATAATGTATACATACATTCTAAATAATAATAGACATAATAAAACAAATACATGTTTACCTACTTACCCCCTTGCCAACTCTGGAAGCCTATTGCATTCCCTTTACCAACTGCATCCATCTCCATTCATGGCCCCAACAAAGGGAACTACTGTCTTAAAGTTTGGGTTAATCACATCCCTTTACTTCTTTTTTAAGGTTGGCCTCATATCTATATGTATACATAAATGCAATTTAGATGCAGGTCTATTTATATGTAAATTAGTATATATGATTTATGTGTATATGCTGTTTATTTTTGCCTGTTTTGGAACTTTGAACAAATGTAATCATACCATATGCATTCTGTAACTGGCTCTTTGGACCAACATTGTTTTTGAGGGTTATCCATGTGCAGCAAATAGGTGTTGATTCATTTTCATGTCTGTATAACATTCCATTGTGCAAGCATGTGACATTCTATTTATCATGTCTGTCAATCGACCATGCTGGGTAATTGCCAAAGATGAAGGGTCAGAGAGTAATTCCAGGAAGGCACAACATCTCCCCAGTTGTGCCGTCTCTCAGGCAGAAACACTAGCAGCAGAGGCTTGGAGCTTCACCTCATGTCAGAAACAGGTTTTAACTGGGGATGAGAGGTGAGCGAATCAGGGACCTGAGACCCGGAAGGAAAAGGACATGAAAGGACGAAAGGGGCCTTATAGGGAAGGAAGGAAAGGATAAAAACGACTACCAAAGATTTTTTAAAAACTCCCGGCTGGAGAACTGTGCTGATCATGGGTGCATTCAGGAAGGCTGTTGCTCTCAGAGTCCACTTCCCTACCGCAGAAACCCGTGCTGGAAGCATCCACATAAATAGCTACTCCACAAAGCATCCTCCCCCAGATCAGCAAGCGGGCGCCGTGAGTGCTGATGGCTTCGCTAGACCCTGAGGAGGACCACGTGCCCTACGGTGCTTCCCTGGAGGCTCCCCACTGGTGCAGCTGCTGATTCATCTAGTGCCTTGCAGCTACGGGGCGAGTTAGCCATCGTGCAGCTATCAGCTGGTACGGTGCCTGGGAACCTTTCATAACCTGATGGCTAGTTTCCATGACTGAAATTCCCCACCCACAGCTTCACTCGTAAAGAGTGGAAATATTTAGGGGAAGTGATACTAGCAGCAGCTCCGTGGCACCATGGGAAGAATTTTGCCCTAAAACACAGTAGTAAGCCTGTGCCTCACAGAACATTACCACAACAGAGCCCTAGTAAGGCCCGTGTTCTCTTAGCACCTGTTTCTCTAGACAGAAAATGGGCAGGTGCTTTTTATCGCAAGAGAAACAAAACGCTGAGATGATACTCTCTTTCCCCCAACCAGAGTGGAAGAGTTGAGGTCCACAGCTCCTGTTAGGGTTTGTGTCACTGGTCTGGCTTTGGTTCCTGTGGGGCCCTGGTGGGGGAGAACGATTCTTGCTAAATGACGTATATTGACTGATTCATTGAGAGAGTAAGTGACTAAGGGATACTGTATTATTCAGGGTTCTTCAGAGAAACAGAAGCAATAGGATGTGAGTACATATGTTTACATATAAAGAGAGATTCATTTTAAGGAATTGGCTCATGTATTTATGGAAGCTGGCAAGTTCAAAATCTGCAGAGTAGGCTGGAGGCTCGAGGCCTGGTGAAGAGCTGATGTAACTGGGCGTGAAGTCAGTACGCTGGCAGAGTTTTTGTTCAGAAGACATCAGTGTTTTTCTCTTAAGGGCTTCAATTTATTAACTGAGGCCCATCCATGTTACAGAGGGTTAACTGCATTGCTCTATCTACTGATTTAAATGTTAATTTTACCTAAAAAAATTAACTTCGTCTCAGATACCATGTCTGATTTCAGAAAATGTTTGTTCAACATTTGTTGAAGGCCCTTTGGGCTCACATTGTGCTCAGGTATCAAGGATTCAGTAGTGAGCCCAAGAAGATAAAGTCCCCATCTTCAAGGAGTTCACATGAGGGATGCTGTCCAAGTAATTACACATATTTTCAGTAGGTTTCACACCTTCAAGAAGCACTGCAATGCAAGCCCATCAAATCTAATTTCCCCTGCTAATATGATATTGGGATATAGTGAAGTTGTATCCTCATGGACTTTATGGTCAATAAGGGATCTTGGATATAAATTATACAATGACCCTCAACACATTTCAACAATCATGCACGGAATGCTATCTGTTGTACAGCCTTCGTGTATAATTCAGTTATAAATGGCTGTGCGGTTTAACAAACTGCATACAATTTTTCCTAAAATAAAATGACCAGGGTATTTTGTACATGGTTATTTCACTTTTTTCATAACTTCCTTATTTCTGTGGCAAGACACATAGAAGAACCACTTAATTAAGGCGTTATGATTTTAGAAGGACTGATTTGGGAAGACTTAGGACTGCCTGATAGTGTTCATTTCTTAGTTGCTGTAAGTCATTTACATCATTGGTCTCTGTCTTCATTGTGTTTTTGGCTTTTTTGTCTGAAGTAAGAGCAGACATTAGTTCATATTATTTATAACTGAGAATCCATCCATGTTCTTAAAATGATGGGGTCATCTGTGCCAGCTTGCTAAAAGCTACACATGGTCATGGGCATAAAAGTGTCACATGTACCACAAACACCCTGAGGATATCAGTATTTGATTAGATATTTGAGGGCCACAAGCTAGGGCTAGTAATCCAGTCAGTTTTAGGTAAGGGCTGGAGAGGGCACAAAGATGTGTACTACAGATTGGTATACTTTAACGAGTGTGATTTTACTAAAGAAAGCTTCATCACTATTTATGACCTGTTATCTCCAACACAGAGCTCCCACTCTCGAGAAGCTCACATTTGGGTGGAGGAGAGAGTATATGCCTGCAAAACAGAAATCACATTGAAGAAGTAGCTAAATGGCCTTCTTAATGTTCCCCAGCAGGCCAAGCATGTGCCCAACTCAAGACTTTTGCACTGGAAGAACTGTGGGAGATCCCTGCCAGGCTCCTCCCAGTCTGCATCCAGCTCTTGGGTCACATGTCACCTCCTCAGGCAGCTCCCTTACCCTGTTAGGTTAGATAGCCATGTCCCCACATCTCACAACCACTCCATTTCCTGCACTTCCCATCTACTGACCCAGTAAATACCTGTGCAATTGCTTATTTCCTGATTGCTGGCCTGGAATCCTGGCTCGATGGGTGCAGAACTTTGTTGTGTTTACAGCTTTATCTCTGACACTCTGCAGGTGCACAATAGGTATCTGTTGAATGAATGAATGAGTGAATCACTCAGTGAGTGTTAGAGGTAAGGCCTACGGAGCAAGGGAAAAAGAGCTCTTTAAGCCAGGAAGCCTGCTCAGGATGGCGGTGCCTGGGACAGCCTTCAGAGAGTGGGAGAAATATGGCAAAGCAGGAGAGGCTGTGAAGAGGGTAAAGGTGGTGAGCAGAGGGGCAAGGTAGCTATGTAGTGCACTTCCGGGACAGTGAGCACCCCCCTTCCGGGGAGTGGGTCATGGAAGGTCAGATGCAGGAGCCAGCCCTCTGCCACACACACTGTACACATGGGCAGCCAGCCTGGCGTCCCTTGCAAGGAGCCAGAGGCCCACCCTCCTAGGCCGTGCATCCTGTAAGCAAAGACAGACTTTTACTCAGGAAAGCAAATTTGGATCCATTCCAGCATTTAAACAACAGCCTGATTGAAAAACAACATTCATCTCCATACAGCAAAACAAGGAATAATTTTGGTCTGAGTATTTTTCAGAGAAAATGTTGCTGGCTGCTTGGTTCAGCCATAGGAAAACTTCAGTAATGCGTCCTTGTAATATCTCACTCTGAGAAGGCCCATGATTGGCCCTCCTCAGACCCTGCCAGGACGATTTTAGCATCATTCATCCAGAATGAAATGTGTCTATGTCATAGGTAAACAACGTGTTGCATGGGGAAAAGATTTTTTACATACATCAATTCACATCTCCAACAATAATATTCCTTGAATGGCCAGTTAGAGAAGTGCTGGCCTCTTCTGTGTCATATTTTTCTCTGCTGGATAATTTACTTCTTGGTAGCATAGAAGCACTGCTTGGCCCAGCACTCTGAGTTCAAGCTAGCATAGCTCTCTTTCTTCCAAGGTGATTTGAGATGCAGTTGTGCATGATACTGAAAATGTGAACAAAGTCCAGACTCCATAAGTAGGATCCCTATTATGATTTGGCAATCCACACTTTGGGGTGTAATGCTACTTACTGATAGAAAAGAATAAAGATTATCTATACACAACAACATGAAAATACATGAACTAAATCCAAAACAACAAATACAGTAGAACATAGACTGTAAGTCCATTTTTAATAAAACAATGATTTTTATCTATCTCCTTGTTGAAAAAGAAAAGAAAAGGATCTTCAAAGTTCTGAAATGGGCAGGTCCAAGATGACTGGAGTAACTGGCAAAATGTAGGCAGCTCTGGAGCCTGCTGCCTGGGTTTGCATCCCACCTCTACCACCTGCTTGCCGTGTACTCTCAAGCAAGTTAGCATGCCTTTCTGTTCCTCGGTTTCTCACCTGCAGAAGGGAGGTAATAGCTATCCTTACTGGGTGGGTTCGAAGGTTTGATGAGTCCATATATGGTTTTGAGTGTTGTATTAGCTGACACATACAGAGCCCTTGAAGGAGTATGTGACATGGGGAATACTCACTGTGTATTAGCTGGTAGGACGAAGAGGAGGAGAGAGAATCCATTTTCATAAAAGAGAAGGGGCCTAAAGAATGAGTAGGGCTCCAAAAGAGAGGAGCGTGGAAAACCAAAACAAAACCTCAAGACTTTCAGGATGAATAAAATGACCCATTCCATTCAGCTCAACCTCTGAAAAGAACATCAAAATGGTATTTCCTTACTAGATGATAACCATGAACGCATAGGTATGAGTACTGAAGTGAAATACAAAGATCCTTTGCTGTCATGTAGACCAGCTGGTGTATCAGTCGTCAGTCAACAAATATTTGTGGAGTCCCTGCAGTGTGCTGGGCAGTGTGTTGGCCCTGCCAGCATGGAGCTTTTTTCTAGTGGGTTTAAAGTCAGAAAACTACCAGGAGCATTTCTTTTATTGTGTGTTGATTTGTAACATACCCAAGTGTTATAGTAGTTGCCTCAGTGGGATGCATTAACAAATAGGGTGGGGGAAATCATTGTGTTACCTTTAAAGCATAAATAACTTGATTTTCACAGGAATAAATAGAGCTGGTAAGTTCTATCCATTTCATCTGTATATGAAACAGATCTTCATTGTTTTGCCTTTTAAATTTGAAGTCTTTCTCCATCTGTTTGAATTTCTGGTGATCCTCCATCCCCATCTCTCCTTCTTAGCTTGCAAATAGCCATATGGGCCCAGAGTAGGGGGAGAAGCAGCTGTCAGATTATCCGCTGTAAGTTCTAAGCAGCCCCTTGGTCATTAAGCTCAGAGACACTGGCAAATACGTCACCACCTTCACCCCGTAAAACAAATGCAAGTGGGTCTCTGGGACACTGTAGCTCTTGCGGACCACCCCTGACCACACTGAAAAGTCCTTGCAAGAGCCAAGATCCAGTCTTGTAAATCCCTGAGGGTTCAGACAGGAAGGCCAGACAATTCAGAACTCCACAGGATTTATTTGCAAGGAGTGTTGTGTGGAAGGTGCCAAAACAGCTAGTAGCCAAATGTAAGAAATTACAGTAATTAGTTGGTCTAAAGGGGCATCATTCACTCTTAGAACCCATTGCCAGGGATTGAGCTGGGGAGTCTGCTCTCCAGGGAAGAGTTAAACATCAGACAGGAACCATTACAAAAATTTCCACGGAAGAGTAAGTTCCTTGTAAAAGAAGCTGAGAGACTTGCTAATTGCAGCTCACTCTAAACCTAATGACAGTCTATAGCATTCACAAAGAAAGCCCAGGATGTTTGAACAACGGGTAGGAGAGGCGGGGACTCCAAGCAGATGATGAATCCTTTAGAAGAACGATCCATTTTAAAGTGAACTGCACTGGGAGATGAGTCGAACTTGCTTTCTCCAAAATTCTGACCCACAGTAAAGATGGATAAAACACATTTGTGCTGCTGTGTTTTTCAAAAGTTCAACCATATAATAACTTTAGCAGGCACATCATACTACGCTGCCTAAATTTCAAACATTTCCTTGATGTAGGATGATCACAATAGAAAGGAATGTTCTTCTTGCCCAGCCATCGGTATAACTTTGTCTTCCTTAATCCCAGAAACTAAATCACTGGCTACTTCAGAGGCTCTGATCTAAATCTTAATTGATGCCCATTGTCTTCTTAGATCACTGCGCATAATTTTCTCTGGACAAATCCAGGAGGAAGGATTAAGGCTGCCACAATGAGGAGAGGCTAATATGTTGACCAGTCATATAGAGAGTTTCTTGCAATACCATTTCCATTTGTAACTTAGCTTTATAAGGCCACTCTCTTGAGGTAAACCTCCTCTCTTAATATGCAATATGATGAAAGGTAGGTTTTATTTTATGTTTGATTTTTCTTTTCAATCTTGGTGTTAGTTAACTCATTGGATCAAAATATTAATAGCTAATATTTAGGTACTAATGACCAATTCAGTCAGCACATTGACTTGCATCATCTTATTTAACATTCTCAGCCATTTCAGGGAGTACTATTATATCCCTGAGGTTTATCTATAGACCAGGGAGTATTATTATATCCCTCAGGTTTATCTACAGATGGTGTAACTGATGAGACCAAGATGGAAGAGATGAGGTGGCACAGAGAGTGGGACACTGGATCGATGACACAGCTAGGCTGGAAACCCGGGTCTTTTGACTAAATCATTTGCCTAAAGTTCACCAGTGACTAGGCAACACCTTGCCATGGGTCCTACAGCGTAGATGCCTTTGTATGAAGACATTGCTTTTTCTTAGATGAAAAGCATTTTATTTCAAGACAGGAGGTTTTTGTTTTCATTTCCACCTCTCCCATATTGCTTTTAACATGCTGACCACCAAGGGCCAAGATCTCCCATCGAAAAATCTAGCACACTCATGAAGTGACCCTTGGGTATTCCCAATTTTTCTTCATAAATCCCATTTCCTTTTTTTTTTTGTCACGTGTTATGACCAAGTCCTCTTTTCAAGTACCTAATACCCATGGGATTCTCCCAATTTTACTTTATCAAACTGTACTTATAGGAAAGGCTTTGGTCTCGTTGATTGCAGTTGATAGGACACCAAGCCACTTCTCACCTGCTATTTCCACTTTAAGCCATAGTTCTGACTGTGAGCTAAGAAGTTTGCTTCTCTAGTTATAGGGACTTGGGGTAGTAGGTGGAGAAGATGAGGTTTTGTATTAGGGACATCTCCCTTACTTTCCCAGTTCTACCCTGTGGATGTACTGTGCTCTAGCCAGCTCAGCTCTAACTAGAATATCTTAATCTACCAACGAAAGCAACATGAGAACTCGCCATGTATTTGCTATGCTGTGTGGCAAACAGGCATTTAGCAAGAAGAGCTGTTTTTCTTTGAAAGCAATGCAAGAATGAGTCTGTGGAATGCTGGGGTCTTTTGTTTCCTCGATGGAAAGAAACTGAACATTTTTGCATTAACTAGCAGGTTTGAAAGATAGAAGGGTTGAAGGTGATTGAGAAATGATTCAGCAAACAGAATGTTCAATATTCTGTTGGGAAGCAATGTGTTTCTGTTTGGGGGATGGGAGGTAAAAGTAGGGTCACCGTAATGAAAGAGGCTTGGCCCAGACTGCCCACCTCTTTTACTCTGCCCCAGTTCTTTAAATACACAGCCTGCTGTACTGACTTCACCACTATTACCCCAGCCCTTCCCACATGGGCACAAGGAGACCACAAAAGGGGTAAGGAAAGAGAAGACCAAGTGTAGAGGATCCATTTGGCTTGTTAAGAAAAATATTTTAACAGGTATTTTTGTTTTAAAAAAAAAGGATGAGTTCCATACCATTCCCCACCCCCTTTTCCTTTCTCATAGATGTCCAATTCTTGGGGAGACATCCTACTTGCTATGTGGATGTGGGAAATGTGTGACAGATTTCCAGGTTAGTAGGTGGAAGGGATGGAGAGCTGGTGCATAATAATTTAATAGAGTTTTATTGAGCACTTAGTATATTCTAAGAAAACACACCTCCTTTGACTCCCAGTCACCCAATGAGGGAGATGTCATTACTGTGATTTTAGAGCTATCGTAGGGGTTAGACTCAAGGGCTCTGGAGCCAGCCTGCCTGGGTTCAAATCCTGATTATGCTATGTGCCTGTTGTGTGACTTAACCTCTAAATGAATTAGCTTCCTCCCTGTTAAAACTAAAATGATAATAATGTCACACGGTTGTATCAGGGATCCCCAAGCCCACTGCAAGTTTCTGTGGCTCACCAGGAGATTTCATAAGTTTTAGCATGGAGTCATGCTAAGATCTCACCTACAGCTGAGATCTGTAGCAGTAATTGGATACAAATCTAAATCAGCAAAAGGAAAAGCACAGGGACTGAAGTCCAGAGGACACCAGGGACAAGCTTCCAGGAATCCTCTCCCAGTGGAGCCACACAGGACGTGCTTGATTCCCCCGGCCATGAGTTATGACAGGTGTGAAATGGTACCCACCAAGGAAGCTCATTAGACACTCAGTATGAAAGATTTTATTGAGGGCTAGTCAGGCACCATCTGTCTGGCACGTACCAAAACTCCAGGCTCCCAGAAATGGAGCAGGTGTTCAGCATGCAGAACATTGTTTGGACAAACAGGCAGGTACAGTGAGTACCTTATCAGGCAACAGTGGGACCCCTCCTGAAATCCAACTTCCCCGATGCCAGCCAAGGGCCAACCATGCAAGCAGGGCTTCCTAAAGACAGCAGCCTCGGGCCTGCTAGGTGAACTCTTTTCTGCACATCACCTCGCTAGATTATTGTGACATTGGTATCCATTGCTTACACAAGTGCCTTATATCTGGGAAATGTTTAAAAAATTGTAGTCATTACTATTAAATGAAAAAAATTATGGAGGTTTAAAATGAGTACAGAGCCAAGATTGGCCCACCTGAAATCAGAATTCACATCTACCTGCCAAAACACATCGATGCATTTATCCATTTCACTCTAGCCTAGGCAATATAGTATCCTTCAGATCTCAACTAGGTATGGACGTGGGGATCCCTCCTTTCCCAGGCTCCCAGCAGATGAAGGCTTGAAGTATAGCTGACAGTTTTAAAGTCACTTCCTCAAACTACAAGAAAGCTCGCACTATAGTACAGAATCCTCATTGATTAAACCTACTCCTAAAGTGTTGACATGGCTTTAATGCTCCAAATGGGCACTTTTTTATCATTTAAAAAAATTTTGATATCCTTTATGTACAATTACTTGAACAACATTATGGTTACTAGACTCCCCCTATTATCAAGTCCCCACCACATACCACATTACAGTCACTGTCCATCAGCGTAGTAAGATGCTATAGAGTTATTACTTCTCTGTATATACTGCCTTCCCCATGTCCCCCACTCCACTACATTAAGTGTGCTAATCATAATGCCCTGTTTTCCCCCTTATCCCTCCCTTCCCACTCATCCTCCCCAGTCCCTTTGCCTTTGGTAACTGTTAGTCCATTATTGTGTTCTGTGAGTCTGATGCTGTTTTGTTCCTTCAGTTTTTTCTTTCTTCTTATACTCCACAGATGAGTGAAATCATTTGGTACTTGTCTTTCTCCGCCTGGCTTATTTCACTGAGCATAATACCCTCTAGCTCCATCCATGTTGTTGCAAATGGTAGGATTTGTTTTCTTCTTATGGCTGAATAATATTCCATTGTGTATATATACTTATCCATTCATCTACTGGTGGACACTTAGGTTGCTTCCATTTCTTGGCTATAGTGCTGCGATAAACATAGGGGTGCATATGTCTTTTTCAAACTGGGCTCCTGCATTCTTAGGTTAAATCCCTAGGAGTGGAATTTCTGGGTCAAATGTTATTTCTATTTTGAGCTTTTTGAGGAACCTCCATACTGCTTTCCACAGCAACTGAACTAGTTTACATTCCCACCAGCAGTGTAGGAGGGTTCCCCTTTCTCTCCCAACTCTCCAACATTTGTTGTTGTTTGTCTTTTGGATGTTGGCCATCCTAACTGGTGTGAGGTGATATCTCATTATGGTTTTAATTTGCATTTCTCTGATGTTTAGTGATGTGGAGTATCTTTTCATGTGCCTGTTGACCATCTGAATTTCTTCTTTGGAGAAGTGTCTTTTCAGCTACTCTGCCCATTTTTTAATTGGATTATTTGCTTTTTGTTTGCTGAGGTGCATGAATTCTTTATGTAATTTGGATGTCAATCCCTTATCAGATATGTCATTTATGAATATATTCTTCCATACTGTAGGATGTCTTTTTGTTGTACTGATGGTGTCCTTTGCTGTGTAGAAGCTTTTTAGTTTGATATAGTCACACTTGTTCATTTTTGCTTTTGTTTCCCTTGCCTGGGGAGATATGTTCATGAAGAAGTTGCTCATGTTTATGTCCAAAACATTTTTGCCTATGTTTTTTTCTAAGAGTTTTATGGTTTCATGACTTACATTCAGGTCTTTGATCCATTTTGAGTCTACTTTTGTGTATGAAGTTAGACAATAATCCAGTTTCATTCTCTTAGAGTAACTGTCCAATTTTGCCAACACCAGCTGTTGAAGAGGCTGTCATTTCCCCATTGTATATCTATGGCTCCTTTATCATATATTAATTGACCATATATGCTTGGGTTTATATCTGGACTCTCTGTTCTGTTCCTCTGGTCTATGGGTCTGTTCTGGTGCCAGTACCAAATTGTCTTGATTACTATGGCTTTGTAGTAGAGCTTGAAGTCAGGAGCGTAATTCCCCCTGCTTTATTCTTCCTTCTCAGGATTGCTTTGGCTATTCGGGATCTTTTGTCATTCCATATGAATTTTAGAACTATTTGCTCTAGTTCATTGAAGAATGCTGTAGGTATTTTGATAGAGATTGCATTGAACCTGTAGATGGCTTTAGGCAGGATGGCCATTTTGACAAAATTAATTCTTCCTACCCAATTCATGGATCAATTTCCATTTATTAATATCCTCTTTAATTTCTCTTAAGAGTGTCTTGTAGTTTTCAGATATAGGTCTTTCACTTCCTTGGTTAGGTTTATTCCTAGGTATTTTATTTTTGATGCAATTGTGAATGGAATTGTTTTCCTGATTTCTCTTTCTGCTTGTTCATCATTAGTGTATAGGAATGCAATAGATTTCTGTGTATTAATTTTGTATCCCACAACTTTGCTGAAGTCAGATATTAGATCTAGTAGTTTTGGAGTGGATTCATTAGGGTTTTTTATGTACAATATCATGTCATCTGCAAATAGGGACAGTTTGACTTCTTTCTTGCCAATCTGGATGCCTTTTACAAATGGGAATATTTTGGATTTACCACAATCTTTTCCTCCTACTCAGATAGTAATGCTATGTTGATATCCCTCATTTTTCAGGGTATGTATCCATAATGCCCTAGGAATTTTCTTTATAAGATCTAGGTGGTGACTCTTAACATGATTATTGAAATCATCTAACTGTAAATCATTTGGAGGCTTACAAAACTCTGATACAGAAATTTCTCCTGCTCACTCCTCCCAGTGCTAACCAGTTTATCGATCTCTTTAAGCCACAGAATTCTCTACTCTATCTTTCACCAAATTGTTGTCTTTGGCTATGCCAGTGGGATGGGGAACAGATGGATCCAACAGCCAGCTGTGAGGGTGTTATAGGCAGTTGTGGCACAAGTTAATTCAACTGAACCAAAGAAATCTCTTGTTGTTGTCTACAGTCAATTGAAAGGCATCTTTTAGTTAAAAAGAGGAAAAAGGATTTAGAAATTGGGTGGGCTAGCAGAATCCTTTGGATTTTGCCTCAACAGTTAGGTTCTGTAAGAGAAACTTTGTAAGGAAAGAAGTTTAAGAAAAACATGCATTATCTATGGAGATCATCAAAGAGCACAATTAAACAGAATCTTAGGGCAACTGCTTATTTCAACATTAGCATAGCCGGTTGTTATGCAGCTGTCTCTTCCAGTAAATGAAGCTTTTTGTAACCTTCTTAGTTCTGTCCCCCTAGAGTCTTGCAGAGAATTTACACATCCTAAATGGTCAATAAAGGTCTGTTCTTTTAACAGTCAATTCCTAATGTATTGCCATTTAATAAAAGAGATTTGTCTTCAGGCTCAGTGGTTTATGACATATCCCAGGCATGTAGGTGTGTATTTCCTGAATGACTCTAACCAACCCTATACACAAATCTCTCCTTCCAGTGGGAAAAGCAAGCAAGACAAGGGAAGCAAATAATGTGACTGGGGTTTTTTGATATAGCAATTTGAAGAATAAATAATGGGATCTAGGAAAAATTAGAAATGAAGCTTGTAGGATACGCAGGTCAAAGTATTCTCAGTTGCTAGTAGTAGCTGGGCCCAAGGGTGCTGCCGAAAGACTTCAGACATGCCGAGAAGCAAGAGACGGAGCACAAAACAGGGCGAGGGAAAATGAGATGAAAATGGAACAATGCTCTCAGAACACCACTCAGTAAGACTTCGGTTTTTTCCCCATACAATCTCCCAAATATGCTTTGAGTATCTTGCCTTTGCCGTGGATTGGGGAAGTTTCTCCTTCCTGCCCATGCAGCAGGCTTCACTCGCTATCCCCTCTGCCCTGACCTCTCTTCTTGAGCACCCCAGTGCCTGCTGCTTTCTCCCTCTTGCAACACATAGCTTCTATTGTTGATGTTGTGTATTGCTTCTTGGGGTCACGCTTAGATTGTTATGTGCATAAACACACACACACACACACACACACACACATATATATACACACACACATACACTTATATACATATATACCATTAGATCATATAGAGAATTATTAATGGAGTTTATATATAAATATTTATATATGTACTTTTTTTGTATATTTACTTCTAGGTTTCTTAAAAATGGCAGTTTTTTGTTCTGTCACCAACAACAAGCATTTCTTCCATTATTTTTAGTTTGCTATTGAAATATACTTGATATACAATATTATATTGGTTTCAGATGTACAACATGGTCATTTGACAACTGTATACATTACAAAATGCTAACCATGATCAGTGTGGTTACCATCGGTCAACATACAAAGAAATGACGATATTATTGGCTATGTTCCCTATGCTGTCCTTCCATCCCCATGACTAATTTATTTTATAATTTGAAGTTTGTCCCTCTTTATCCCCTTCACTTGTTTCACCCATTCCTCCACCCTTATGGTAAGTAACACTGTGGTGTTGAGTCTGTTTACAACAAGCATTTCTTAACCATCTGCTATGAGTGGGGTTAAAAGAGGTGCCATCCATGGTTTGGTCACTCTAACCAGGGCCCCCTTTCCTCCAATTCTGACCCCTTGGTACTGCTGTCTAAGCAAAAAGTTTCCTGTAGTAAAACCCAAAACTCAGCTTGCCAAAGGCTGTTCTCTGATTTCCGGATCAAGCTGCTAAATTCTGGAGACCGGGCCTCGATTCCTTCGCTGTTTGAATAAAGCTTGAGTGCCCCAGAAGAAACTGGTAGTAAGAAAAAGTACCACCATCAAGCTTACATACATGTGTAGGATTTGGCCCATCAGTCAGGTTTCACGGGAAGCTCTGCTGTGCACCCTGTTCTTTCTGCTCTGAGGCCCTGCTCCTGGGAAGATCTGTCAGCTTGTCATAAAAGGTCTGTGCAGGCAGCGAGCAATGCCCTTCCCTAGCCAAGCAGTGGCCACACAGCCCTTACTTGTCAGGATTATTTCAGTTTCTTCTCTTCCCTATGATTCCCTTTAAATCATTAGCAGATGCTCCCTGTTGGCTGTTCTTTTGCAGACCTGTGACATCCTTTCCTCAGGTGAAAGGGCCTCTTTGCCCTGAGTGTCGGGCCTCTTTGCTTGAGCTCTTTCTGATCTATCAGTGCTTCCCCTTCTGAGTGGCTCTAGGGATGGGCTCCTTCCGGCAGCAGCTCCCTAGAGCCACAGAATTTGGAGCTGGCAAGGACTGTCATCTCCCTGCTCTGGAACACACTGACAATTGAGGCCTGACGACTCTACTGCACAATGGACAGAGATCGGTTATGATTCTGCACCAACCTCCGCTGAGAGAACAGCATCCTCCATCTGTCATGATATAGGCAGGAATTTCAGATAAAATTTTTGATAAGGCCTTATTTTTTGGACATAGCTGTCAACCGCACTGCTTCAAGATGTGGTTTGTCCCTCAATGACACAAGACAGACCTCAAGAGACTAGCTTTCTGGCAACAAAATGGCAGACCCACATAGTAAGCACCCCTGACCAGACATCTTCGTGACAAAGACTGTGTTGGATTGGATGTCAACCTCATGCAATGGATCTCCCTGAAACCCAGGGTTAACAACATGGGGCAAATTGTTTGGAATATATGAAGGAGAGAAAATTTCAACCCTGCCTAACAATAGTTGGAGCAGCTCTTGAGAATCTGTTGAAAAGGCATCCAGCTTTCAACATGGAAGAAGACGTCCAGAAGGAAATAAGGTGAAGGTCAAGTCTGTACAGAGAATAAGGGGAACTTACAGGTAACTTTGAACTGCCATGTATGCAGTTATCTCTTTCATTTGAATTTACTTAAAAATAACAGACCATAATGGACTATTATGCAATACATATTATGCATATGGAATATTATGCCCTTGTTCTCTAAAGCCCTTTGGGCATGCCTGCATGATGCCAGACCATTGGACAGAAGCTTCCACCATGCCCTTCCTCAGAGAACTCCAAACACAGCAGATACCTCTGCAGACCCCTGGCAAAGGCCCATTTGCTTCTGGATTCCTCCAGGTGTAAGCAGGAAGGCTTTGTTGAAACCTTCAGCCTGCTTCCTGAACAGTCTGCCTACGCAGGGATAAATGTGCAACCTTCTCTCTGCCCTGCTTCCACCCCCATCCCAAACGAAATGCCTGCTAGCTCTCTCCCTGTAAGTCCTCGGACTTAGGTTCTCGGGGACGTGCCCTCCCACGTGGGGAGAGCATTCTCTCTCAGTTACACACAGAAGCCCTTCAAGTCTCTCTAAGTCTTAGAACTCAACTTGCCTCTTACAACATATTTGTTCCTGACCTGCTGTAAAAACGGGGAGCGCGGAGGATGGCCTGGTTGCCCCCAGCAGTGGTACGAGGCATGATCAAGCTGTGATGCCTCTTCTTGCTCCTCTCTCTGTTGCTTGCAATCTGTGAACTCAGGTTTCTCAGTATCTGAGTCCGCTCAGCCTCCACGAGTGTTTGGAGTTGTTTTAAATCTCTCCTTGCAGCGCCCTCCTCTGTCACCACCATCACACATTTTGTGAAGCAGAAAAAAAGAAGTGGTCTGATTCCAAGTCAAGGGGTAATTAGTGAAAGTGACAGGCACGTCACGTCTCCTCCCCCGCCCATCCCCCGCCCACCACCACCCACCGTGCTTTTGAAAGTCCACGAGTCTACTTATAAGAAAAATACCCAGTTTCTCTCTAGAGTGACTTGATTCTCCAAATGGAGAGTCAAAACTTTAAATTCTACCTTTATTTTTTATCTAACATGATATTTTCCTTTCAGCCAGGTTCAGAAGGTTATTTCCTGAAATACCAAAGTCATTAACACAACAACCAAAGGGTTCTGGAAGCGTCCAGATCACACACAGCCAAGCCTCCCAGACCAGTTCATGCTGGAGAGCGGCTCTTCGCTGGCAGGCATTTCTGCTGCTTGTGGCCCTGGGGGAAGGCACAGCTCCTGTCATGCTGCTGAGGTTATGGAATAGCAGAGTGATTGCTCCTTCGGACACACGGCTGATTGCCTGGCTAGTGAGCAGGGAAGGCTGCTTTTGCTCAGCCACAAGCTTGGTCATTCAGCTATGCTGTTGTAGAACTTGATCTATAAGGAATTATTTCTCCATATGTAAAAGCTTTGGTCAGATCCAAACCTTTCCAGGGAGGAGTTGGAATGACCCTCGTTTTTTTTGCCACTTTGGGCGCATAGCTTCTTTACTCAGGGAGAAAGAGACTATACCAACTGATCAACCATCTGTTTGCAATATTATCACAGTAATAGGAGTGTGAAATAGATGGGGAATCTGTAAATTCTATTGTTGTTATTATTTGTGTTTTTCTGGGTGTTCTATCTCTGTTGTATCTCAAGTTGTTCATATAGGTTGCAAAACCCTTAAACCCCATCTGAATGTTCCTGCAGAACGTGGATGGTGTGTTCCCCTATCTAGCAGCTAATAACGCTCAGCAGCTTTCTTTTCCTTTCTGACTTTGTTTGGGGCATATCTGGCTTGAGGTCTGGGTCGTGGCCATGCATAGGTCTCTGTAGTCCAAGGAAGATTTCTCAGACAAAGGAAGATGGGTGGAAGATGGTGCCAGCGTGCCCGCAGCTGTTCCAGCACCCGGGGAGAATCAACACATGCCAACAGATGCAGGCATGACCAGGGCCCCCGCACAGGCTGGACAGAGACTGGACTCATTATTCCTGGGCTTCCCAAAAAATAATGACAAGTTTACCCACAGGAATAAAGAGTTATAGCAACCAAACTATGCTTGGGTAATGTCCCAGCAAATCACTTTCAAACTTAAATATGACAACAAGCTAAAGAAAGCCAGAAAGGAATTGGTGGGTGACAAGCAAATCTGCCAGCCTTAGAAAGTGACAAACAAGCAAAATGGAGCCTTTGAGGGGGTCCCATGGGCGTGGCTGGAGGCCCCAGGACAGAATGCAGCAGGCGCTTCATTGTGTCCAGCACAAAGCCGGTAAAGCTGAGAGCAGGAAATCCTGTTGTTCCCACCCTGTCCTCAGCTAAGATCCTAGGAGACAATATTCCTTAGCTAATCAGCAGAAACCATTCTTACAATATAGATCATAATATTCTTTAGAAAGCTGGTGGAAAGGTCACTGTCACTGAGGCCAATAAGACATTTATCCATACATTTATTCATTGACAATTCACTGAGTACTAAACTAGGGGAAAGTGGAAAGGAGATGTCACAAATGATTAGAAAGATTAAAGAAAACACACATGACATTGAGCTGAGCTTGTGGTCTCTAATGATGCTGCTAAAGGTACCTGATGCTACCTGGGAGCTTCTTAGAAATACACATTCCCTGTCCTGCCCCAGACCTGCTGTGGCAACAGAAACCCTGGGGGTGAAGCCCACTGAGCTGTTTCAACAAGCCCTCCTGATGCCTGGAAAGTTTAAGATGTACTGAAACACAGTGTCTCAGACAATGATGAGCCTTGGCCACTAGTGTGGAAAGTGATTTACTATTAATGATAGTTAACATACTAACGTTTGTGAATAATTTATATACATGTCACCTGCAAAGATTTTTAAAAATTCCGATTTCTGACTCCACCCGATTCCAGCTGAGTTGGAATCTCCAGGTGTGGTAGCAAGGAATGTATATAGTTTAAAGTTCCCCAGGTGACTCTTGTGATCAGCCAGGTGTGGGAACCACTGGTTCCCACATTTTGGCCTGTAACAAAGAAAAATAAATCATGAAATTCTAGAGGGACGTCCTTCAGAGAGCAGGTTTCCCCATCCCCAACATAACTTAGGCAAACTCCAATTTTTTTAAAACATACAGAAAAGAAACTCTTCTGACTGAAGCAGAAGAGGTGGGGTGGTACCCCTTCCCTATTGACAGTGGCTGCTGTGGCCATTTATAAAAACCTGGATCTCCCCAAAAGTATGGCATGACAGACTGTCCAGATTTTCCTGGAATTAAGGAGTTTCCAGGAACAGGGAGCTCTTAGTTTTAAAACAGGGACAGTCCCACCCACAGGACAAGGCAGAATGAGATGGTAGCTTCAGGTGAGAGCCGGGATGAAACCCACGCTTTGCCTTTGGGAGGGTTCTTGTTATTACTCTGCCATATTACTACAACTAGTATTCAGACTTCTTTTTATTTTAACTTTGTATTCATTCCCTAATTCCAGAAGGACTTAAAAGAGTAATACCATCATCTTCTGTTGAAATATGCTTAGTACTTTAAAATGCTCTTTGAAATAACTATTCCTGTGTTCCTATCATCTCTATCTTACAAGCCCTCAGGTCGGGTATGCCAAGCATAAACAAACTGTATATTCTCTTCATCTTCTATGTATTTTTGTGGCAATTGCTGTGATCCTATCATGCCTTGCTGAAGTCTGTGTTTAAGTCAGAACTCTTCAGGTTGCCAATAAAAATACCTAGCTTTTAATGGCTTAAGGAAACAAAAGGAGAGAGTGCATTGGCTCCTGTAACAAAGAAGAGCTTCAGGCACAGCTGGACCAGGGGCTCAGTTTCATCGTGATTTGGTCTCTCCATCCCTGAGCTCACTCAGGCTGGCTCTTGCAATATGGTAGTAAGATGGCCCCCTGGTCCAGGGGCACATCTTCTCCTCTCAGCTGCTCAGTTGACTGCATCCTCTTCCCAATAGTTTGTGTAAAAGTCCCTAGGATGGACTCTTAGGGCTGCCATGTGCCATGTGCCCATTCCTAAAGCAGGGACTGTGGCCAGGACAATGGAATATCCCAGTCGGCTGGGCCTTGGGCACGTGGCGGTGCTTAGCACCAGTCACTGAGGAGAGAGAGAGGTGAGTCCCCACAGGAACATTAGGGCATGGTTCCCAGAAGCAGGGCAGGAACAGAAACTGAGCACCTGGAAGTCCACTGTGGTCTTAACCGAGCCAAGAACCACCCCACCCCCATCCCATGTGGTCATTCCAGCAACCTGTTCCTTCCTCCATCCCCACCCAGCTGAGATATAAGTATTGTTTTACCTAAAACACCATGCTGTGTGAGTCCATACCCGTCATTGGCCATTCTAACTTTAAAGACCGGTACACCATTTCGCCGAAGCTTGCAGCAGCCCCCAAACCAAGGGGACGCCATCAGAATAATAGCCAGTCCTTTGCTGGGCTCCTAAATGAGGAGCTCCTGAAAGTTGGGAGCTGTGCCTTAGCCCCCATGTGCTCTCTGTGGCCCCACATTTTCCAGCTGGTTCTGTGACATGTGACTCAGTCTTTTCTTCAATGTGTCCCATGGAAAAGGAATAATAGCCCTAGAGCTCTTTCTTTTTCTTCCTTCCTTTCTTCCTGTAATTCATACTCAGGCCAACTCGGCTTTGTTCAACAGCAGCATTTCACGTTGCCCTGCAAGTTCTGACACAGCTGCTTGCTTTATTGTTTTAGTCCTCTGTAAGCCAGGAGTAAAGTTGTGTCTTGTGACTAGTTTTTAGTCTATAAACCTTATCCCTTGATAAGCTGAAATCTTAGATTAAATCAGCATGAAAATGCCACGTCCCTGGAGGCCTCTGAGTTATGGCCTTATTTTGTTCTTCCTACCCTGATACTCATTTAAGGCCTTTCCAGCTCTTACAAGTTGCTTTCTCTTATCCATTAGTAAGGTGGTGTTTTGAATCTACTTAATGTGGCTTTTTCCCCTTCTTGATCAGCCTAACCCTAGTCCATGCTATCCATTTTATTTTATACATAATATATCCTGAATTTGGGTTAACTACTTATCAATTCTAAAGGTGGGCTTTAAGAATATTTATCTCACAAATTAATGAACCCCTCAGTCAAGTGGATGCTAACTAGTGATGGGGCCAGTGGCTACGTTCCTAGGGCTGCTGTAACAAAGTGCCAGAGGCTGGGTGGCCTGAAATGACAGATACGTATTCTGCTGCTGTTCTGGAGATCAGAAGTCTGAAATCGAGGTGTTGGTAAGGCTCAATCCAAAACCTCTAGGAGAGGGTGCTCCCTGCCCCTTCCAGCTTGTGGTGGCCCCAGGCATTCCTTGGCTTGTGATGGCAAAACTCTGGGCTCCGCCTCATCTCCGCAGTCTGTCTTCTCCCGTGGGTCTGTGTCTTTAAGGGCACTCTCTTCTGCTCTCATCGGGGTATACTGGATGAGAGCCCACCCTGATGACCTCATCTTAACTTGGTTAAGTCCACAAAGGCCCTGTTTCCAAATAAGGTCACATTCACAGGTACTGTGATAGGGAGCAACATCTTTTTTTTGCGGGATTTGGGAGAGGAGGATAGGGAGTAGGGGAGGAAACAGAATTCAATCCACAATAGGCAGGAAAGAAGCAAGAGAAAAACAAGGGACAGAAAAATGACTCTTTGATTTTGGGCAACCAAGAAGGGGAGCCTTGACTTCTCAGGGGCAATTTTCCTAGAAAGAGCTTGAGACCCCTCACAGGAACATCTGAGGGCCTGGTGGACGTGGCAACTGAAAGAGAAGGTGCTCTGAGAGCCTACTGTGTGCTTTTCGCATTTTTATCTCATTGGAACCTCAAATAACTCTACCAAATAGTTGCTATTATCCTCATCTAATAGATGGGAAAACTGAGGCTCTGAGTGAGTGGATCAGGGCATAAAGCCAGCAGCAGAAAAGCTGGGTCATCATCATAACCACTGTCGTCTCATCATCAATAGCCACAGTTCTCACATGGCTGCTATGTACCGAGGACATGACCTGAACTAACCCAGATCTTCACGGCGCTGAAGGACAGGCACCGTCAGCGTTACACAGAAGAACAAACGGAACTCAGGATGAGCCACTTGCCCGAGTCATGTAGGTATTAATTAGCTGAGCCAAAATTCAAACTCAGGGCTTTCTGACTCTGAGGACCGCTCTCACCATCATGCCTCAAGGCATCCAAAGATCTACCTGGCTTCTGAGAGAGAAGCTACAAGAAGAAAGTGAGTAGTTATCCCTGAGGCTTAGCAAAGTCAAGCAACATAAAAAGACTATGTTCCC
Source organism: Manis javanica (assembly GCF_040802235.1). Taxonomy (NCBI): domain Eukaryota; kingdom Metazoa; phylum Chordata; class Mammalia; order Pholidota; family Manidae; genus Manis; species Manis javanica. The sequence goes on from NC_133171.1 coordinate 3,231,838, forward strand.
GGGGGACAGGCAGAAGGGAAGGGAAGGTGGTCAGGCAGCTGAGCGGCCGGGAGAGCTGGTAACCAAGGAGGCAAGTGCCGGGGATCGGCTGTTACGAGGCAAAGCAGTCTGGGCTCAGTGTCTCTAAACGTCTCTACTGCCCATCGGAGGGAAGTCATCTGCTCCACCACCGGTGCTCGGGCGGCTGATTGAACATCTGTGGTGTAGACGGCTCACTTCTCTAGAGGAGAAGCAAGGGGGAGAAGCTGGGCTCCCAAGCCCCACGCTTCCAAGGAGAAACTCTCGGGTAGAAGGGCTGAGCCGGTTACATGGAAGGAGAGGACACTCAGGTTGTGGGTGGAGTAAGGGAAAGCCTTCCAGTACTGAGAACAACTCAGTGGATGAGCAAACAGCCGCCTGAGGGCAGGACTGGCCCTGTTGTGAGGGCCACTTGGTACTCCCCGGAACACACATTTTGCACACAAGTTGACCTGCCTCACAATGGAATGAATGGTCCACCGGGGACACCTGGCCACATCAGAATTCACGCAGCGTTCTCATGACTGTGCTATGCGAGGCGTTCAGAGCTGCCTTTGGGATGGAGGCCTGACTCCTCAACAAGGCCCAGGAGGCCCCTCCTGCTCTGCGCCGTGCTGATCGTTCCAGCCTCATTTGCCGCTGTTCACCGTGAGCGTCACGCTCCAGTCGTGGGGCTGCTGGCAGCTGCCTCAGTGTGTGCGGAGAGCAGCCACCTCCCCGGGATCTGATCCACGCACTCCCTGGCTTCACCCTCAGTCTCCCCTTTTCTTCTTCCCTCTGCTTTTCCTTTCTGGCCTCCGTGCCCTGCACATGCCATAAACTCTACCTAGACTGTCTTCCTTCCATCCTTTAATCTCTTGCTCACTCTTGTTCTTCCTTCAAGGCTCCTCCTCTCCCAAAAGCCTTCTTTTTGATCCCCCAACTCCGGGTGACATTCCATCCACATCCTTAGAGCGTATAGCTACCCTATAAGTATCATTCATCCCATCTGCCTGTTGAATTCCTGCCTGCCTCCCATGGGCTTACAAGAGGTTCTTGCCCAGAGGCTGGGCCATGTCCTCTGCAAAACCCACCCTGGTGCCTGGCGCAGAGTAGGTGCTGAGTAAGCCCGCTGGCTGATGGATGACGCTGGGAGGCCTGCTGATCTCCAAGTTCGCATCGACTCTGACAGTCTGTGAGTCTGTTTCTGCTCCCCCAGTTACTCAGAGAGGAGAGGAAGTTGCCAAAGTTACATGAAGAGACTTCTGTTTGAGGTTACCCAGGTCTGCTCTGTCTTTGCAAATCTGTAAGCAGGGTACTTGAAAGAGAAACTGAACGAAGAGGAAAACAGAGTTTTGATGAGGCAAGAGTTGCAAAACAATGAGTTGTGTAACAGTGGCAGGGAGTAGCCTCTGAGACCATCTTTGGTGCTGTCCAGATTATATGAGACTTGGTTGGGGGCAGCTTTGCAAATGGGCCAAGAGGACACTTGTCACAACTATGTCTTGAGTGTTTAAAAGCCCTTTCCTGCCTCAAAGCAATCCTCTGGAGGTCAATCTGACCCCCGCCATCCTTACCTCCAGCGATTTCTTAAGACTGAGTAGATGGGAAGAGATAGCCTGCAAATGAAAACACCTCAACAGAATGGTATAAACTTGAAGCCACTTGTGGCCATTTAGAGCCAGTTGAAAATTATTTTATTGTTTCTGAAATCAACCTCTGTTGCCCAGACTAGCTTCTGAGAATTGAATGGCAAACTTCTCTGTTGAGAAGGTTGGATAAGACTTTAAGTTTGTACACCATCCATTCTCTCTTTTGAATCTGGAGATACTCTGAGCTGGATAGAAGCTAAGTCTCAGAGATCAGGGACCTGCCCACAGTTGCAGCTCATAATGACGAAGGAAGGAGCCCCGCGTCCCCGTCCTGCCCGCCTCCCGGTGGCCTGCAGCACTGCCCCTCTGCTTGGGGGTGGGCGTCCTTAGCCGAGGCTGGGGAGTACAGGGGGGATGGCAGGACTGGGCAAAGCAGGCTAGGGAAGCTGTGCCCTGGGTGGGGCCTTAGCCCAGACAGGAGGCTGAGGGGCAGGGGTTGGGGCATGGAAATGCCATTGTGAGGAGGGGCAGGAGGACTGGCTGAGCTTTGGGTCAGCCCTGACTCAGTAGCTCTGGGCTGGGGCTGGCTGAGTGTGGGCCCCACAGAGAAAAGAGGTTTTCACATAGTTCCCACAATGCGCCCGAGAGCGAGGACCCTACTGGGCATAAACTTAGGGCTGCTGCCTCCAGCAGCTACTGGTTGAGTAATGAAAGCAAGTCAAGGGGCCTTGGAAAGCTGAGGGGGTAGCTGCTTGGCCATGAGCTTGCCAGGCCTCTGCGACTCCAGCGCTGCTCGGGGCTAACTTCCTCCCCTGTCCGGCCTGAAAGAGCTACGGAGGTAAGTCCGAGAGCCAAGCTCTCTCCACCTGCAAATTCTAGTGTGTGCTTCCTAATAGGATTGATTCTACCCAGTAAACAGAAGGGACTTTGAAGTCCCCAGGGGACCTCCGAGCCTTCTTGTGAACACACAGCAAATATTTGCTTCTATAATACAGAGCATTGCTCTTTTGACTGGGTCTTTGACCACCAACACTTGACCCCCTCTTGCTTATGTCTTTGAAGGACTGTCTGATTCATTGTATGGAGCAGTAGGGCTGGGAGAGTCTGCTGAGCAGTACCTAGTGCAGGAAAATGCCTTCTGTGTAACATAAAAGACACAAATACTATATGAATGGGCATGTTTATTCATCAAATGAACACAAGGTCCCTGTGGAGCTTCTATTCTAATGATGGAAACATAAATAAATAGATTCACTAGATCATGCCACAGTGTGGTAAGGGCCATAAAGAATCTCAAAATGGGTGAGGTCTAAAGGGGCATAACTCTTGAAGATTTGGGCTCAGAGCCTTCGGGCAAAGACAGCAGGTACAGAAATTGTTTGAGGAACAGTAAGAGGTCAGGAGGCCAGAGGGGCCTGAGCTGGGGGAAAGTGGCACGAGAGGAGCTTGGAAATTGTTTATGCCCCCATCTATCGCACTGACTTGCCTTTCGGTCTCAGCAAAACCATCGCTCAGGAATGCTGCCTTACCTAGTACTGAATTGGTATTCACAACCAACGCATCATGTGTTGTGTACTTCCTACTCTGAGATAATTCCTCACAAGTGTTTGTGGGGTGGAGAAGATAATCTGTCCTCCCAGGAAGTCTCTTCGGAAACCTGGGGTCTCGGAACAGGGATTAAGAGTAGATTCGATCTTGACGATCTGAGGTTCACCTGGAAATGAAGCTGTGACCCCTTGTGGCTGGGACAGCAGAGGAGAAGACAGCTCCTTGCTCCACACACAGGGCTGACATTGGCAGGAGGAGAGAATCTCCCTTACCATCTTCAAAGGCAGTGCGTGCACATATGCACACACACACACACACACACACACACACACACACACACACACACACACATTCACACCTGCTCTCTTGGGGCTTGCTTCTCCATCTCATCCACTGTTGTCCTGCACCAGGGTAAGTCTGTGCACAAGTGACTTGAACCCCTGAAATTCCCTTGCGTTATCCAAAACACACACTTGAAATTAGTCACAAAAGCTGTAGTCACTTGGTACTCGGTGTACGTGGTTTGGGTTTAAAGCACCAATAGGCTAATCTTCCATCCCCCACCCAGCAACTGTTAAATCTTAAACATTCCCTTCAGTGAATTTCTTCTCCCTCTTTCTTTTCTCAGAATCTTCGAGCTTATTTTCATTTTCCCCCTCTCTGTCCCGCCTCACCCTGGCCCCTCTCTCCAGGCCCCCTTCCAAGTCACACTATTCCAGACAAGAAGCCACTTTTTACAAACTATATTTCTTCCTTGTTTGACGCCTTCTCTGTTCCCACAAGAGTGCCCCCATATTCCTTGCCTCTTGGTGGCAAGGGCTGACCCCTGGCCTTGATAATTCTAGCATCAGGAGGACACAGAACCAGAAGTCTGGCTCTCCCCTCTGCTCCTCAACCCCAAGCCCCAGCCCCCCATTTCTCTGAATACCAACTCTAGTGGGAGCAGGGGCAGGAGTAGGGGCGAGAGGGCTGAAAAAGAAGGGAAGGAAGTTGGTGATGGGGTAAGGGTGGGAAGTGCAGTGCTGGCTACCAACCCAGACAAACCCAGCAGAAGGCAGTCACCTGCCGAGATGTGCGCCGTGGTCTCAGTGCGCTTGAAGTCAGAACAGGGCTGGAGCTTGCCTTGGAAGAGGTGCCGTGGAGGTCACACACTTCTGAGCCATCCAGATGGCTATCAGCTATGAAATAAACATGGCCTTACCTAGAATAAACATGCCCTTACTAGGAATCCAGTTGCTCCTCTCTTTGGAAGGTTGTGGTACTTAGGACAGGCATGCGACGCAATTGATACTTTGTGCACACCCACTTCTAAACTCTCTCTTATTTCGAATGAGCGTTCTCCCTCTCTTCAACATAAATATCTTCCATAGGGTGGACCTTTCAGCAAGGTAGACCAGGTAGATTTTTCTCAGTTGTCTAGAATTGGCCACTGAATGAAGTGCCTCATTCTTTGAAATTGAGGCCACCTTCGCTTTCTATTGTTATGTCCATCACAAGTGCTTATCAGCACTTTTCAGTAGCTAGAGATGTGCCAGGCCACAAAGATCTATACACTTCAGAGAGTTTACGCTTACTAATTCCCTGTAAGTACCAAAAAGGGCCTGGAGGTGGTAGGTCTTGGGATGATAGATAGCAGCCCACATACCCCCTGTCTTTTGCCACCTGAAACCCAACTTCTCTCTCCTTTATGGCCCTAACTCCCTAGTTATACCACTATCCTCTAGTGGGTAAAATACTGAAAAACATCAAGGATGATATTTATTGTGAACATCTATAGTTCATCTGCGAGCCTAGCTGAAGTATCTCACATGGAGTGCCAACAGCTTGCACATGTATTTAACCCATATGGAATGCCTTTTTCACTCAGGTTTCTTGTCTTCTAACTTTGAGCTAGGCTTTAAACTCTGGTGTCTTGAGTTTCACAACATATTAGCATAGCATCATTTTAGCCCATATTCAATCTTATCCTTGACAACAGTAAAGGAAGTCCATTCATTCATTCATGTAGTCATCAATTTATTCATCTTTTCATTCACGTAACACTTACTGAACACGTATCATGTGCCAAGTACCATTGTTGGTGTGTTCATGGCGATGAAAGAAATGGACAAAAGTCTTTGCTCACACGAAGTTGCATTCCAGGGCAGAGAAAGTAACTTAAAAAATATTCTTAAACTACCGTATTAAGATACAATGTATCTGCTGTAAAATCCACACATTGTAAGCTTGCAGTTTGATGACTTCTAACTAGTGCCTACCTTCTGCTACCTAATCAAGCTATAGAAAATTTCTATCTTTACAGAAAGTTCCCATTTACTCTTTTACCATCAATCTACTGCCCCCACCCCAAGATACCATGGGTATTATTATTTTTATGGCTATAGATTCATTTTTCCTATTTTAGAATGTCATATAGATGGAGTCATATAGCATGGCGCTTCTGTATGTGGCTTCTTTTGGTCCATTTATCACATTGATCAATAATAGTACTGCTTTGTATTATGGAGTATTTATCCACTGTGTGAATATACCACAATTTGTTTATTCAATTATTTATTATTTCTGTTACTTTTCATTCTTTCTGTAGTTTCTAGGTGGTATTATTTCTCTATGAACTAAAAGACATCTTTTAGCATCTCTTGTAATTCAGGTCTGCTGATAATGAATTTTCTCATATTTTTACCCAAAAATGCCTTTATTTCACCTTCAATTTAGAAGAATATTTTTTGTTCAATATAGAATTCTGGTTGGACAGGATTTTTTCATCCAATATTTTAAAGTGTTTCATCTAACACTTTAAAGCCTCTATGATTTCAGATTTGAAAAATAGCAATGTCCCCTATTTATAATATGTCTTTTTTGTCTGGCTGCTGTCATAGTTCTGTGTAGTGCTTGTGCAGTGTTCGGTAGTTCTGTAGTACCTATGTGGGGTTTGCTTTATCTTTGTCCTTCTTGAGCTTCTTGGATTTGCAAGTCTTTAAAAAAAAATTAGGAAGTTCTTGGTCACTGTGTCTTCAGATACCTTTTCTGTTCTCCCTCTCTTCTCCTTCTGTGTGTGATGCCAATCACACATGTTAAATTCTCTGATACTGTTCCACAGGTCCCTGAGCCTCCGTTAATTTTTCCTTAATGTTCTTTTTTCTCATTGGTATTTTATCAATCTGTCTCTAATTTCACTGAGTGTTTCTTTCACCATCTTCATTCTGTTAGTAAACCCCTCCTATGAATGAACCCTCACTTCTGGTATTATGAAAGTTCAAAAATTTCCAGGTGGTTCTTCTTATGGTTTTGATTTCTTTGCTAAGATTCTTATCTATTCCCTCATTAAGACCTTTCTAAAAATAATTAATAAGTGTGTATTTTAATTCTTTGAATTTATACTATAAAACATTTATGTTTTAAAGTCTTTATTTTCTAAGTCCAGTATTTGGTTCATCTTAGAATCAGTCTCTTTTGAGTGCTTTTGTTTTTTTATTGTGCATTACATGATCTTGATTTGTTTGTGTTTTGCATGTCTTGTGATTTAAGACTTCTGGACATTGTAAATTTTACATTGTAGACACTTGAGATCAGCAGTGTTCAATAAAACTTCTTGCATTGGGGAAAATCCTCTATGTCTGCACCATGTAATATGGTAGCAGCTATTGATAACAGGATTACACTTGAACATGACTGGGGAAGTGAATTTTAAATTTCATTTAATTTTTGTTAAAGTTTAAATACTCATATGTTCACCCCCAGGACCTGTTCAACATTTACTATTTGTCTCATTCTCAACCCTGTAACAGCTGATGCAAGGTTAAGCCTTGTGTGGATTTGCCCTGACCGTGTACAGTCCAGCCCTCAGCCATGGACTCATGGAATACCTCCCCACCCTGGTACATACACTTCTAGGGCTCTCCTTCTGCACAGATTCAAGCCATTTCAGTTGTGTTGAACTCTGATCCTTGCCACTTCAGCTCAGCAGGACTACTGTGTTCTCTTCAAATTCAGATCTTCAGGCAGAAAGCTGGGAAAGTGGGGGCTCCCTCATGCTCCATTCTCCCAGATGCTGCAGTCTTGTACTGTTTATTTTCTATTACCTGGAAATAATCTTACTAATGTACCTTGTCCAGTTTCCTCATTATTTACGGGGGACGAGCTCGTCTGAAAACAGTCATTCCATTGTGGCCAGCAATCTAAGAAATTTTCTTTTAAGTAGCAGTTCGAAGAAGGTGATTTGGGGAAAGAGAGGTCTAGAGAGAGGGAACAATGGAAAGGGTTGTGAGGCAGAAGCAAGCCTGATTTATTAATAGAACAGCAAAAGGCAACATGGCTGGAATACAGTGAACAAAGGAAAGAGTGTAAAAAATGAAGTCATAGAGGTTGTGGGGGTGGGAAAACATCTTTTTCAGCTTTATAGGCCATTCTAAGGACGGTAGCTTTTACTTAATGAAATGGAAAGCCATTGGAAAGTTTCAGGGCCAAGAACTGATTTGAGTTATAACAGGATTACACTATCTATTGAGAATAGACCTCTAGGATAAAAGCAAGGGAACAAGGACAAAACCAAGAAGCTGAATTAGAGGACCATTGAAAGAATCAATTGCCTAAACCTGCAAATTAATTAAACTTCTATATTATACAAGTTTGATGGCTGGATTTTTATCAGTTTCATAGACCTGAGGCTTGCTAAGAGACAGGCATTTAGCATCTAAGAATATATCATCTAAAGCTGAATTAGCTGTATGACTTTGGGCAAGTGGTTTAAAATGCCTGTCTTTATTTCTATAAAATGGGCATAGTAATAATATACATAAAAGATATATGACAATTAAATGAGATAACTTACATGAAGTTCTTTAAATGGTGCTTTGTGTGTATGTAGTAAGTGCTCCATAAATGTTAACCATTGCTAATTGATAATCTGAATGTGTGATGATCATCTTTCACCCAATGGACAATGACTGATCTCCTACTCTGGGAATAAGGGGTACAGACAGCCAATTTTTGTTCTCAAGGCATATGTATGGCTTAATAAAGGAAGCTGGCATGGAATTATCTTAAAACAACACTGAAGGAAATAAGATATAAGCAGAGATACACATTTGTACCTTTTGAATAAGGAAGGAAAGCTTTTCATTCAAATAGGGAGATCTTTGAAGACTTCCAGGAGGCAATCAGTTGCACTTTGAAGGATGAATGATCTGGATACTCTGAAAAGGAAGGGAATTTATATCATGCCCATGTGCTGCCTAGCTCATCTGAAAGTCACAGACCCACTGGGGATGATGTTCCATGCAAATATGGTTTTTGAAGAATACTGAATTTTGGCCATGGCTAATGTTTAAAGAGCTTCTTAGACTCAGTGTGAAAATAATGAGTTAGACATGGCCATTATCTCCTTAAGCTCATTCAGAACCAACCCTGTGAAGCTGGATATAGTTGTAACACAGTTGAATGACTTTATTACCTTGTTCTGTGAAATTAGATGATGAACCCAAGCACAGTCTTGTTGAACCAGAAGCATTTACCAATTGTCTCTGAAAATTCACAGTTTAAGAAATGCAAGTAGAGAGAAGTCAGTGAGTCCTGAAATCCAAGCGCAGTAGCATTTGGGGAGTGAATGATGGCCCATGGACCACAGAATACATTACTCAAAGGTCTGATGAATGCATGTGTGGTCTCACATTTCATCTGGCCCAACATGTATCCAGTTGATCATTTTTAGTAAGCCCGTGGGAGGAGAAAATCTTGATGAAATAGGATCTAGTGAGCCAGAATGGGCCAGTCCCACACCAATATAAGCTGCTCTGCTTTGGAGACACCTGTATAAGACATAAGGAAAGCCAGCTTTTCAGAGTTTAAAGCTTATCCAACAACTTCTGGTGACAATGAGAGTATACATCCCTTTGATGGCAAAAGATGAGGAGGTAGGCTCAGCCCTGCCCAAAGAGAACTTTGGGAATATTTCCTGCTTATTTTGATTAAGAAGAGTAAGCTGAAAATTTATTAAGAATGGGCAGAAAATATCCATCAAGGAAATACTATGTAGTCACCAAAAAGAAGGAGTCAGGTTTGTATATTTTAATAGAGAATTATCTTCCACATCTATAATCAAGTGATAAAATCAAGGTACAGTATGATGTTCATAGTGTATGATCATTTATGAAAAATGAAATATACATATGCACCTGCATTTAAGAGGTCATCTCTGGGAAGGAGAACGAGGTAGCAGGAGAGACTGAGGGTAAGCAGGGGACTTATTTTTTAGCCTGTCCTTTTGTGTCTTTTGAATTTAGTTCTACATACACCTAAATCCAGATAGGCTGCCTTTTTCAATTGAAAAAATTAAAAAGCACAGGGAAAATAAAATAATACCCATAATTTAGTTTGCAAAAGAGCTAGAATAGGGCCCTCCCTTTCTCATTTGCAAAAGGATCTACAATCATGCTAGATACTGGCTACCAAAATGATAGTTCAATAGGGCAGATTAGAATATGCTGCTCCTTTCTGATATTTCACTTGAGGGTCCCTGAGTGCATTAATTTGATAGGCCTACTATAAAAATGTACTGCAGATGGAGTGGCTTAACATCATCAATTTATTATCTCACAGAACTGGAGGCTGAAAGTCTGAGATCAAGGCACCAGCAAGGTTGGTTCCTTCCCAGAGCCCTGAGAAAGAATCTGTGCTTCTCGTCTAACTTCTGGTGATTTGCTAGTAATTCTTGGCATTTCTTGGCTTGTAGCAGGACTATCCCAGTAACAGCCTTCACCTTCACATGGCATTCTCTCTGTGTGCAAGAGTGTCTCTGTGTCCAGATTCCCCCCTTTTATAAAGACATCATATTGGATTAGTCATCATGGATCAGGGGGCCCACCCTAATGACCTCATTTTAATTAATTACATCTGCAACATCCCTGTTTCCAGATAAGGTCGCATTCCGAGGCTCTGGGGGTTAGGACTTCAACATAGGAATTGGAAAGGGGATACGATTTAACCCAGAACACCAAGTACCACTTCACTTATCTGGAATCACATTGCTCACCAAGGAGAGGAAAAGTATTTTGCAGTGTGTCTACAAGGCACATGCACCTCCTCATGCCCAAAGGTGTGAAGTGCATAAATAATGGCATGAATGAATACCTGAACATTTTTGAGTGTATTACCATCCTCGGAGGAGAGAGAGCCTGAACGTGGTTACCTGAGAATGGCAGCTCCCTGTCAGAGCACTTAGCAACGGAAGCAAGCTCAGCTTCCTTCTCCTCCACATCCCTCATCCATGCCAGCTGAGGGCATAGCCACTCAGTAATGCCTATTAAGCAACTATAACACCAGACACTGCCAGGGCTCTAGGCACAGGGTTGGACAGAGCACCCTCCTGCCCTCCAAGTGATGAAAAGAGATGCATAAAGTACTGATTATATTGTGTTAATGGAAGGAAAGGAACAAGGCAAAGAGGAAAAACAAAGCCTGTCACTCTAGCTGGAGATGCCAAGGAAGGCTTCCCGTGAGATGCGACGCAGCTGATTCTTGGAGAATGTAAATGAGGTAGGTGGGAGCAGGGGAAAAGAGTGTCCCAGGGGTGCCCTGTGCAAAGCAGGAGAGACCCAAACAGCCTCTGTGACCTGGGATGGAGACACAGGAATTGGAGGTGAACCTTAGGTGCAGATGAGCTTCTGAAGTGTTCAGCCTAAGGTTTTTGAACTTCTTTATCCAAAGGAAACCCTGGAGGATTTAGGGGAGCCACTTGGTCAGATTTCCTTCTCAGGAAGACCTTTATAAGAGAATGAATTAGGGGAATGAGATCAAGGCAGGGTAAAATGCAGAGAGATTTTTGTAGGTGCAGAAAAATGAGCAATGAACTGTGGCAGTGGCAGTAGTAGAAAGCAAAGGGAGTACTTATTTCCCCTATGTGCACACATTCAGTTCCTTTTCTTAAAATTTTATATTTTTTCAGACTGTAAAAGCTAAGGCACGCTCAATGTAAGAAATTGGCAAAAAATGTGTTTTAATGTGTATGGAATAAAATTTAAATGACCTTAATTCCACTCCAGGATTCAGCATTAGTATTTTTGCATGTGTCTTATTAAGTTCTTTTCAAAATCATATATATATAAATATGTAGTCATTTACTCAAAATATTTTGTAACCTGACTTTTCCACTTTCAGGATCATTATTTCTCTGTTCCATTTATTAACTTTGTTCAACTTGATTTTTAATTGATGTGCCATATTTATTTAGCCAATCAATTGAAAAGACAGGTTTGAAAACTGTTAAAAAGAATGAAAAATAACAGCAGGTCTAGCCAATGGTGTAAGGGAAAGGAAGGAAATCAGGCCACCCCAGCTTTGGAGCTAAAGCCTTTCTACAGTTGTCTTCTTGCTTTGGCCCAACCTGGGGGCTACATCATATGGAAAGGACATGGCAAGAGAATATGTGAATATGTTCTGTTCGGTCTCAACAGTGGTGAAAATATTCATTGTTCAGCTCCATGTTCAGAACCTGCCAGACCTTCATTAGAGCGGATAAAATGGCCTGCGATGAAATCCTCAAAGGATGTGATAGAGACAGTAAACGGTGTCCTAAACACAGCTGCAGGCTGCCCAAATCGGCACCAGACTTGAGCTGCAGTCTCGGAGAGAAGCAAGTAAAGACAGCCTGCTCTGCCGAGAGGGGAAACCTGTCCAGGCTGTGTGGCCCTGGCCCAGCCCCTGCACCTGTCACTCGCCTGGTGTCTTCCCCACATCCTGTGAGCTTTGTTTGTCCTGGCACTCCCTCTGTCTTTCCACAAGGGGAGGAGGAGGAGGAGGAGGTGTGGCTCTTTCCAAGACAGGCATCAATACCTGTGAGGCACAGGAAGTCCAGGGGAGGTAAATAATAAAGCATATCCATTTCTAACAAATGAAAAGAGGAGGTATTGGGAAATAGACTAATTAATCACACACTTCTGTTCTGTGCAGTTTGGTTTCCATTGTCTAATGCAGCTCCTACCCTCCTGAGCTTCTTTAGAAAAGGTTTCTGGTTGACATATAACTTGTGTCTTGTGACTGCATGGGAACCAAGGGACCTTCCTCTCCTAATCTTATAGGCAGAACATAATATATTTCAGCCATAGACCAAGTCTCAGAACAAACTCTAAATACTCTCTTCTCTCGTGCCTGAAGTAGACTCTCAGGAAGAAAGCCCATCCTTCTTCCTGCTCTCCCTCCTGCACTTTCTTCCCTCCTTCCTTTCTTCCTTGTTCTGAAGTGCAGGAACTACTTCCGTTCCTACTTTTCATTTGTCTTAAGGGAAACCATGGGATTTAGAATCTATCTTTAACTACATGGAGACAATATGAGAGTTAATTAACTGTTTGATTAGCATTTATTCTGCCAAAGAGAAAACAGAGGATGCGTCTATGCTGAAAAGCTCTCAGTCATTTGCAGTTCATTGAAACTCGTCCCTTCCATCATTCAGCACTTACAGGCCCTCTGCCAGTATTGCGGGAGGCTTTAGGGAAGCACCCACCTCCTGGCCTGCAGGAGCTCAAAGTTAAGTTGGGAGGTTATTTCAATAGGAGATGTGTATTTTAATGAAGTTAACACAGAGGGCAAAGGAGAATCTAATGCAAGGTGTCAATTCACGGAGAAGATGCATAGGATTCTGAGAGGCAGCATATGCTTTGTGGAGTTAAAAGAGAACATGGAACATCTGGAGACCTGGAAGTATTTCAACGTGAGGGGAGCAAAGCTGAGCAATGTACATACTGACAGGGAGAAACCCTCCCCTGATCCTGGAAGTAAGAGAGCCACTGAGGAATTTTAAGGATTTTAAGAAACGGGGATGATATGGTCAAATTCGTCCTCAGTGAAGTATTCCTTAAGCGACTGTTCACTGTACCACTGCATATGAGGGTCCTTGTCTTTCTAAGCTACAAGCTGAGAGTCTGACTGGAAATCCTATCCCACAGTTCTTATAATAGAAACATGAAGATATCTCAGAGCTTACAACCCTTGGTTAAAAAGGACCAAGGATATTTTGTAGGTCTTACTGCCTTACTTTTTCTCGAAGGGCAAATCACCCATAAAAAAGACCCTCCAAAGGTGCTCACTGTTACCAACATGTTTTTTCTAATCTTTCATCTTTCATCATAAATACTCATGAAAGACATGTTGCTTCTGGTTCAAAGGGGCCAGTAACAGAGCTTTTCATGTTGACCCAATAATCAACCACTGCACTCTGAGACTTAATGGATCAGTTCAGAAATAGCTGTGAGTTGCATGGGAGCCACAGCCCAGCCCCCTTTGTCCAGGCTCGCTGCTGCCACAAAGCTCCATTTCTACTCAGCCTGCTTCAGCACTGACTCATAAACGCTGCTTGTGTCAAATATGGGTGAATTGCAAACTAGTTATAGGATTTAGCGAGAATGGCCATATGGGATAAACCCAAAACTTGTGGCAAGACTGGCCTGGTGTCCCATTTTGGAGAAGGGCATGCAGCCATTATGGGAAAGAGATGGGATCCTCTCTGCTCATCTCAAAAGATTCACTTTAGACACCCTAGTTTCCTCTAGTCAAGAATTTCTTGACTAGAGGTTTACATGTAAGAACTGTCATCTTACATATAAACCTCTTTAAGCTCTTATTTCTGCAACCTTGGGATGAAATGCTCTCAAATTGCCCCCACCCCATACTACCCTCACTACTACACTGTAATTGCCACAGAATGAATTGCTGTGCGCCAAGACCCCCCCAGTCCTTCATATGCTGAAACCTGATCCCCAAGATGATGGTCAGAGGTGAGGTCTTGGGAGGGGAATGGGTCATGAGGGTGGAGCCTTCAGGAATGGCACACATGGGATTAGTGCTCCTACAAGAGACCCCAAAGACCTCTCTTGCCCCTTAAGCCATGGAGGAGACAGCTGGAAGACCTCTGTGGACCAGAAAGAGGGCTGTCACTGGACATGGTATCTGCTTTGATCTTAGACTTCCCAGCCTACAGGAGTGTCGAAATAAATATTTGTTGTTTACAAGCCACCCAGTCTGTGATATTTTTGTTATAGCAGCCCAGACTCAGGCAGAAATTGCTACTCAGCTGTGGAGATCTGCTGTAACGAACACCTAAAAATATGGAAGCATTGGAACCTGGTGATGGACAGAGGCTGGAAGAGCTTGGAGATGCACAGTAGGAAATCTACATGGGTGCAAATGGACCATTAAGGCCTTGCTGGGGAGAGCTCATAAAGAAAAGAGAACAGCAGAGAAAGCTTCAGTCTTCCTAGAGAATACCTAAGTAATCCTGAACAGAATGTTGGTAGAAATATGGGCTTCAAAGGCCAGTCTGATGAGGTCTCAGAAGGCAATGAGGAACATGTTACAGGAAACTGGAGGAAAGGCCATCCTTGTTATAAATTGACAAAGAACTTAGTGGAATTGTGTTTGTGTTCTACTGCTTCGTGGAAGGTGGCCCCAGGGAGTGATGGAATTGGATACTGAGCTGAAGCTCTTTCTAAGCAAAGTGTTGAAGGGCAGCTTGGCTCCTCCTGACTGAGTAGAGCAAAATTCAAGATGAGAGAAAAACTTAAAGATGGAATTGTTATTCAAAAAGGCCACAAAATGGAAAGATTTGGAAACTTCTCAAATCATCCATATTGCAAAAAATGAGAACACTAACGGTGTGACCAAGCATCTGTTTGATAAGGAGATCAGTGCAGATCGGCCAGCACAGCAGAAGTCAGGTGTTCTTCCGGACAATGGGAGAATGACCCCGCAGGCAGTCCAGAGGTCCTCAGAATTCCACTCAGATCCCAGACCCAGAGTGCAAGGGCCTGGGCAGAGCGATTTCAAAGGCTGGGGCCACCCCCTGATTAGGTGAGGTAGGATGCCCTGCCCAGTGCTCTGGGAGTGTGTCCCACAGAGGACCTGGCTTGGGCTGCACCTGGTGGAACTGTGGCATAGACAGGGTTGCTTGGGAAAGCCTCTGGGCCTCAGCAGGGAACTGTGGCAGAGAAGGGCCTGGTGGAGCACTGTGCTAAGCCCTCACAGAGAGCCACTGCAGGGCTGTCCCGTTGAGTCATGGGGTGACACTGCCACCCCAGTGGATCTGGAAGGCAGAGCACTGAGCTAAGGAGGACTATTTTTGAGCCTTAAGGTTTAATGCTGTTTGCCTGTAGGTTGTGGACTTCCTTGGGACCCAATTGACACCCCTCTCTTCTTTCTTATTTCTCTGTACTAATGGGAATGTCTATCCTATGCCTGTCTTATTACAGTAAGTTGGAAACTAACTTACCTGGTGTCACGGATGCACAGCAGGAAAGGACTTGCCTCAGGATGAATCATACCTTGAATCATACTGATTCAGATGATATTTAGAGGAGACTATGGACTTTAGACTTTTGAATTGCTGCTGGAGTGAGTTAAGACTTGGGGCTATTGGGATAGAATGAAGGCATTTTGTATGTGAGACTGGATATGAATCTCACAGGGACAGAGGCAGAATGTTATCAACTGAATGTCTGTGTTCCCCCAAAATTCATACTGACACCTAATCCCCAAGGTGATGGTCTCTGGAGGCAGGGCTTTGTGGAGGTTGCCAGGTCATGAGGGTGGAGCCCTCATGAATGCGATTAGTGCATATAAAAGAGACCCCAGGGAGCTCACTTTCCTTCTGTCCACGTGAGGACACAGCAAAAAGACATCCATGAACCAGGAGGTAGGTTCTCATCAGACACTGAATTTGCTGGCACCTTGATCCTGGACTTCCCAGCCTCCAGAGAGACATAAACTCATGTTGTTTAAGCACCCAGTTTATGGCATCATTGCCATACTAACCTGAGAGGACTAAGAAATACTTCCTTTCACTGTCCTAAATGTACTTAGCTTTCCCTCCACACCCGTCTCACCCTGCCACATTCAGGCACACTAGCAGTTGTGAACCAGGCAGTGCTCATACCTATCTAGTCTCTCAGTCACCCATCTTTCTCAGCTGGTGTCTTTCTGGGCAGAAGAATTCTCATATGTTAGCTCTTCTGATACCACAGTCCCCTCAGCCCTGTCATAATGTTGGTGGGCTTATTCTTTTGGTTCAATCTCCATTGTCCCCCAGGAGAATCACCAAAGGTTTGCTTTGGGTTAGTTATTACCCGTTCCCATCTCTGGAAACATGGGCAGGCATTGCTTACCAGATGAGCTTGGTGACTTTCTTCTCTGGAATTCTTTGCAGTCTAGTATGCAACATTTCATCTATGAAAATCTGTACAAAAAGCTAGTTATTAAATGGCTTATGTAGAAAATAGGCCCAAGGTCAGACCCTAAAGCAGTGCCTGATTAGTAAGGAGGCACTTAATTTCTAGGGCACCAGCAGAAATCAGAATAATATGACTTGGACAGACTTTTGCAGACTTTTGTAATTGGATCAAAGAGAAAAATCATTTTGTGTTCTATGGCTTAGTATTGCTTCTATTTGGGATTACATAGGGGAGGCGGCACCCTAATACTTCAGTGCGTGGAGACCTGGTCTCAGAGCTACAGGCAGGTAGAGAAGGAGCAGGAAATGGGCTTGCATTTATAATATACTTTGTCTTTCCTGCTTCCCTTTGGCTCTAGGTTTCACAGAACATGTGTCTGAATGGGAATTGTCTTTGGCTTCTGTTCTCAGCAGAGCTTATGTGACTAAAGTAAGCCCAGGTTGCCTTTGCTACCTGCTGCCCACATCTCTACCTGCTCCAGATACCTCCCCCAAGTTCCCCTGCTCAACCTTATGGTGTCCCTTCCTTCTCTTCAGGGCTGCCAGGGCTCTTTGCTCCTGTCAAAACATCTTTCAGGTCCATTAGTCATACTAAGTTAGCATCAGTTCTTTTTAAAGATCATTTCCCTTCCAGGGTAACGTCATATCAATATGGGTTAAAGTCTTAGCTAAAGAAGGAGAGTCTAACTGTGGCCCTGTAATTATAAACCAGTGGAGTGGATAACTGGAGCTGGCTAGGACAGGTTATCTCAGTGCTTCTACGCTCCTGCTAAATGAGCCTACACTGTCCAATACAGTAGTCGCTGCTAAATGGGACAATTAAAATTTTACGGTAATAATTTTTTTTGTATCATTAACATACACTTACATGAGCAACATTGTGGTTATTAGATTCCCCCCATTATTAAGTCCCCATCACATACTCCATTACAGTCACTGTCCATCATTAAAATTTGATTAATTAAAGTTCAATCATATACAAAATTCAGCCCCTCAGTCACACTGGCCACACTTCAAGGGCTAAATAAATGTATGTGTCTTGTGGCTCACATATTGGACAGCGCAGATATTAAACATTTCCATTATCACAGAAAGTTCATCAGACAGTACAAATTCAGCCAACCTCTTTCTTGATCTATACAGAGGCGGTCTATCCCTTGTCTCTAATGAAGGATTTCTCAGCCTTGGCACTACTGACAATTTGGAGTGGATCCTTCTTTGCTGTGGCCTGCACATTGCAAGATATTTAGCAGAATCTGTTTTCTGGCCCCTTATCCACTGCTACTCCCACCCAGTTGTGACCGTCAAACTATCTCTAAGGGACAGAAGTGCTCCCAGTTGAGAAGCACTGCACAAAAACTGGCTGATGCTTTGGGGGTCAGAGAAGCATCTGTAAGCACATTTGTGAGCAAAGGGATTCAGGGAGTCATGAGCTCTTAGAATGTGGGGACACCACAAGGGGCAGGCCATGCACATTTCAAGTGCTCTTGAAACATTAAAGATGAGAAGAATTTCAGAGTGACGTTTATAGCCAAGAAAGATATTCTTCCCCTGGCCTTGGGAATTCCCTTGATGTTAAATTGTCACGTGTGTCAAAGCTCTGAAGAACTGCAGGGAGGGCTGTAAATCCAAAGGAAAGCAGGGAAAAAGCCCAAGGGACAGATTTGGGGGTGAGTGAACTTATTCCAGCAAAGGTGAACAGGGTTGCCCCCAGCATCCCTCTGAGATTTCCAGCAGCGTGTGCTAAGCCTCCTGTTCCCAAAGTGGCCATTCACGCACTGACTGGCCCTTACTTCCTCATCAGCAGCTCGTCAGCTGTAAATTCTAATTCTGAGCCGGGTCTCTCTTCCCAGGACCACAGGCATAAAGATGTTGGCCCTTGCGCAGGTTTTTGACATGTGCTGGGCTACATTTGTGTATTTGTCTTAGGACCCTCTTGAGAGCGTAGCCCGTCTCCCTGACCCAGGCCAGCCTTGATGTGGCATGCACGCTGTGTGCACATGGCATACACGCCTCCCGACCATGCTGTCATACTTGTACCTTGCCATGGAATTCTGAAGCAAGAATTTGGAGGTTGAATCGAAAGACTGGAAGACTTAAAAGTCTCAAGCAAATGTTTTTCATTATTTAAGATTTTAACAAAACCAAATTCTGAAATATTTATGGCCACAGCCTCCTTTGTGAGTTGTCAATGACCCTTTCCTTTTAGGAGGCATCTTATGGAGAGGGAGACCCTGGCCTGCTCCCCCGGGCCCACTAACTCACAACAAAGCTGAGTCAACCATTTCATGAGAAGACCAGTGAAAAGTTTATGAGCCACACAATTCTAGCAGAAATGAATGGAATCAAACTCAGGAGAAGTCCAATTTTACCATAGAAGGCAAAGCAGAGATAAAGAGCCACCACATCGGCTGCATACTTGCAGTTTAGATTTAATTCGAATCGTTTTTCTGTTTCAATGGCAATGTCAATCATCTCATGAGTAAATGAAAGCAATGATTCAACAATTTTGTCAACATCAAGAGAAAAAAGAAACCACCCCATAAAATATTTCCTATCCTTCAGGTTGAAGCAGGAGTGAGTCACACAGTGTCCTCCGGGACCATCTCTGCTCTTCCTTTTTCTCCAGAGGCTAGCAGAATGAACTTGCTCCATCCGGGAATTCCATCTGATGGCCTAGCACCATAGGAAGCTGTCCAGTGTGATTTGAGACTTCTTACAGGATCTAAATAATTCTTTACATGTGAGAATTTAAAGATCATTCTTTTATTCAGCATTTCTCCACGGGGATGCTTTTAGCACTTGGGTGGGCTGACTATGGCAGTGTCTCTGGCTCATAGCAGGGCATTTAGCATCCCCAGCTTCTGGGCACAAAATGCTAGTGGTGTCTACCTTAGGTCATTCTCACAATCAACCACCTCCTAACACACTCATTTCCCAGCACTACTTGGTGGGTATCACTGTCCCCACTGAGCCTACTGCAAGCAGAAGCTGAGGCCCAGAGATTGAGGAGATTTTCTGAAGGGTAGACAGCAGTTTTCTGAGGTAGCAGTTAGAACCAAGGGGAACATGCCATACCAGGGCAGCCCCCGTTTGTGCCTGCTGTCTCAGTCACCAATAGCAATCCTTCACACTCTCAAGAGAGTCCCAGCTTGGATTATAAATGATAGGCTCACTCTACCTAAAACTCAAGTGTTCTTACCATCAGTTCAGTACTTTTCCCACTACACAGCCCTTCTTCTTTCTTCTTTGTGGTTCTCAAAACTTTTCCTCCTATGTGATTCCATTTCTTAGGTTTTTACAACTTAGTCATCCTCAAAGTTCAGGTGCCTGTAAATGACAACTGTCTGAACTATGGGATCTTTGGTTCCTGAGTAGATGAGGAAGCAAGACACCCCAGGAGCAGGGTCATCCAGGTCCCAAGCAAGCACACGGCCTTGGCCTTAGCCATCCACATGCTCCCACACTCAGGGACAAAGACTAGAGGGGGTAGGGGCAGGGAAATGGGTGACCTTCTGTGATTTTTATTTTTAATGAGCCCACACTGAATTGAAATACACTTTAAAATAAGAAATACACTGTGCAAGGGAAACAAATGCAAAAATGAGCAAGTGGGACCATATCAAACTAAAAAGATTCTGTACCAGCAAAGGACACCATCAGTAGAACAAAAAGGTACCCTACAGTATGGGAGGATATATTCATAAATGACATATCCAATAAAGGATTGACATCCAAAATATATAAAAAGCTCACACACCTCAACAAACAAAAAGTAAATAATACAATTAAAAAATGGGCACAGGATCTGAACAGACACTTCTCCAAAGAAAAAATTCAGATGGCCAACAGACACAAGAAGAGATGTTCCACATCGCTAATCATCAGAGACATGTAAATTAAAACCACAATGAGATATCACCTCACACCAGTAAGGATTGCTACCATCCAAAAGACAAACAATGACAAATGTTGGCGAGGTTGTGGAGAAAGGGGAACCCTCCTACACTGCTGGTGGGAATGTCAATTAGTTCAACCATTGTGGAAAGCAGTATGGAGGTTCCTCAAAAAACTAAAAATAGAAATACCATTTGACCCAGGAATTCCACTCCTATGAATTTACCCTAAGAATGCAGCAGCTCAGTTTAAAAAAGACGTATGCACCCCTATGTTTATTGCAGCACTATTTACAATAGCCAAGAAATGGAAGCAACCTAAGTGTCCATCAGTAGTTGAATGGATAAAGAAGATGTGGTACATATACATAGTGGAATATTATTCAGCCATAAGAAGAAAACAAATCCTACCCTTTGCAACAATATGGATGGAGCTAGAGGGTATTATGCTCAGTGAAATAAGCCAGGTGGAAAAAGACAAGTATCAAATGATTTCACTCATCTGTGGAGTATAAGAACAAAGAAAAAAAAACTGAAGGAACAAAACAGCAGCAGACTCACAGAACCCAAGAATGGACTAACGGTGGCCAAAGGGAAAGAGACTGGGGAGGATGGGTGGGAAGGGAGGGATAAGGGGAAAAAAGGGGCATTACAATCTGCACACATAATGTAGAGGGGAGGGTCAGTATAGCACAGAGAAGACAAGTAGTGATTCTACAGCATCTTACTATGCTGATGGACAGTGACTGTAATGGGGTATGTGGGGGGGACTTGGTGATGGGAGGAGTCTAGTAAACATAATGTTGCTCATATAATTATAGATTAATGATACTAAAATATCAATGTTGCTCATGTAATTGTAGATTAATGATACCTAAATAAATAAATAGATAAATAAGATAGAGGAACTCCAGACAATAATAAACAAACAAATAAATAAATAAATAAAATGATTATTAAAATGAAAATAAAAAAGAAATACACTGTAAAACACCACCCATTTGACTATGAAAGTCCAGTGGGTCCAGATGACTCAAGGGTGGCATTCATATTCTGTGGTGATATTTTGAAATCCTCTGTGAACTATGGAAGTTAGGTATAAGCAAGAAAGTGTTTCTCATAACAAAATAACATCCCTTTACCTTGTCTGCTCTCTGGGGCCAAAAGTACCAGAGTCTTCAGTTGGCACCTGAGTAGCACCCTTAAGGAGTTCATATATGCCGTGAACAGAGAAGGCAGTTTTTGAAGGTCCTGTGGCAAGCTGGAGCCATGAGCCGCGACCTGCTTCCACAGCTTCTATGTCCTCAGAAACTAATAGTCTATGTATTAGTTTCTGTTTTGCTTTTAACTTCACCAGAACCAAACAACTGTGTAACAAGAACTTCTGATAACAAAGCTCAGTGAATTTGGGATAAACTGTTTAAATGGAGGTCCAAATGGAGTTGGGAGATAAGAGCTCCTTTCCAACATAAGGAACTTTACTATGCTGTTTAATTACGAGGCTGCTGTACAGACAAGTCTGTATTTCTAACGAGCTCCCTGTCTGACAGCCCTGGAAGTGCCTATTCACCGACCTCATTTATTCCACGGTGAACAACACAGGCTCTGTGCTAGAAAACCTGGGTTTGACTCCACTCTGTTCCTAGGGAAACTGTGTGATCTCAGGCAAGTTAGTTAACCATCCTTGGCCTCAGTTTCCCCAATTGTAAAATAAGGATATTAGAACCCACTTCATAGATACCAATTGTGTTGTAAAGAGGGGATACAATATTGCATGTAAAGTACTTAGCATAGTGCCTGGCCCATACTAGCTGCCATTATTGTTATTTAATCAAACACTCTTGAGATCAGTTGCATGCTAAGTGTTGCACAAGGGCTATAGTGCTTCAAAAGTGATTAAGATAAAGATTCGGACTTGAGGTCTTTATAATCTAAGGAAGGTGACAAATACATTCACAAATACTTACGTGGGGACATTATGTGACATGGGAAGGAGAGACTATTGCATTCACGTTGTTTTGAAGCATGGATAAAAATTCTCCAAGCAGAGGTGAAAGGCATTGCAGGATTGCTTAGGTCAGGTAACTATGTACCTAGATGAGCAGAAAAAGGTGCTGATGACTTTTGTTTTGGTTCTAGCCCAATTCTTACAGAACAGATTATGACTAATTTAAGAAGGTAAAAACAAAGCCTGCTGTTTTTAAGTTTTATTCTCCTCCCCCTCAACAAAACAAGAAGAGCTGGGGACATTGTTGTACCAGGAGGCTTGTTAGGCAAATAGAGAACATTTTCCTGAAGTGTGAACCATCTGGACCTTGCTCCTTCGGGGCTTGACCCAGATCTGCCCAGAACATGGCATGGCAGTAGAATGGCCAGTGGTGATGACCCAGCTTTCCAAATCCCTCCAACCTGCATGGGAAGATTTTTGTATCAATAGTTTCAGTATAAACCTTAAAATCCAACATTTGTAGAAGAATCCCTTGGGAATGTCCATAGTGTTGGGTTCCTACCCCACAACCTGATCACAGTCTACCCCAGACACCTCACACCTGGTCTGGCTGTGGGAAGGGGAAACAAACTGGCAGGGCCTGGTGCACCATGAAAATGTGGGTGCCCTTTCTTAGCAGGAAAGGGTGCCATTAGAGGTGCTAAAAGAAAAGCCTTTCCTTTCTTCCAGTCTGTCTCTTCACCTGTCATGGCTTGTTTTTGTTCTAATTTGCTATTTAATGCCACTCTAAGTAAAGCGAAATTTAAATTTTAAATTATTAGCACGCATTTTACCTTTCATCTCTATATTGTGTGATGCTGCTTTTAAATGCAAATATAAGAGCATTTAATTCATATGCTAATCGCCAAAATTACACAATTTGCATCTTTCATTCTTCCCATAACTGTGGAAAAGCTGCACAAAATTAAACTCAACTGCTTGTAATTCATTTATTGATATGGGCACATTTTACCACCGGTCTCTACCTTTGGCTTACAGATGAGAAAAGAGGGATGGCACAAACAGGACTGGCTGGCTTTATCCTCCCCTTTCTTTCACTATCATCATTTTCCGTGTAAGGGAAGTCATCAGCTAGTGCTGGGAAGCAACCTGAGTGAGAAAGGACACGACAGGTATCCACCGCTGCCTTCTTTCTGGTTTGAAGCAAGCTTTGCTTGGAAAGTATGGCCCCTGGGCTGTCACTACGCCTACTCCTCCCCAGTTACTCAGCTGTGGATGAAACGCCTCTGCCTCGTGTCTGCTCGGACTCTCCATGAACTGTGCTCACTGTGGGTCCACTGGGGTTCTGCACTCAGGGTCAGTGCTCTGTGAGAAAGGGGTAGTGAGAGAAGGTAGATGCAGGCTGTGTATCTCTGCTCTTCCTGCGTGGGCTCTGTTGTCCCATCAGAATTCACTTACAAAATACCAGTTCAAAGAAAAAAGCTATTAAGAATTGTGATATAATAACAGCAGAGCCATTCAACGCAGCATGGAGCTGTGTGTGACCACACAGGTCACTCACCGCGATGCTGGCCCTGCACGCAGGAAGGCAAAAGGCACGGAAACAGTAGAGATCCTGCGAGATTTGGGTGGAGCATTGAGAAAAAACTAGGAAGCCGGGCCTGCACACAGGGGAATTTGTACAGGAATCCAGGGCAACCAAAAAGATTTGTCACGAGAGGTATAACCCCAGGGCACAAGCCTTGCCAGGAAAGGGGAGACAAGAATTGATGCGATCAAGTGGAGGAAGAAAAGCCGAAGAGCTGGTTAACCAAGTCACTATTCGGGAAGCACTAGGAGAGCTCCCTACAACGAAGCCGAGGATCACAAAGGGAAGCAAGATACTAGCAAAGGGTGACCATAAGCCATCGGGGGTGTGGACCCGACCACAGTCCGGGATGTCCTCTGCAGCGTGCACCTAAGCCTGGCAAGTGCATGTTAAGTGCCTGCACTTGACTCCTTAGAGCTGCTCGCTGTCAGACCCCAGGGCTTCCTGGCACCTTTCCATTACTGTGCCCTGTTGGTGAGAAGCAAGGCAACTGCTAGGAGCGACACAGCCTCCTCCCACTGCTAGATAACCACACCTCCTGTTCCAAAGCTCTGAGAGTGTCATTTCCTTTTGGAAACAAGCAGGAAACTGGCTACGTTGAACATGTGACATGCATGGAAAGTAGTTAATGGCGATCCAGCAGCTTGCAGGCACTGGGTCTATGAGGACAGCATTTCAGCAGCAGGCAGATGTCCCCCTGGGCATGTTTAACCACTTGGATGCCTCCTTCCACAGCCCAGGACTCAAGTCTTCTGTGTTAACTCGGAGCTGGGTTTCACACCCTCAGCACCATTAACCTTCTGAGCCAGATAACTCTTCTTCATGGGGATTTGTCCAGTGGACTGTGGCCTCTGCCCACAGATACCAGGAGCTCCTCCCATTCGTGGCAATTAAAAACCTCTCCAGTATTACCCAGTGTCCCCTGGGGGTAATGCCCTTGTGAGAATCAGTGGCTTAGAGCAGGCAGGGCCTGCTGAGGAGCACACCTGCAGAAGACACCATCTCCCCCACCTGCTCTGAACTGGACTTAATCTTCCATTTTTAAACGAGCCTCTGCCTGCTTTCCTGAAAGCCTCTCTTTATTGCCTTGTCTTCCTTATAGCACTATATTCTCCACCCCCGGGTATGTTAGTAAGACCTTTGTGGGTGTCTCCTTGCTCTATGTCCATCCAAATGAATTCTAGGAGGCTTCGAAATTGTTCAAGGCCTGCAAAGATTTTTGTTAGCTTGCCATCCCTTTTCTCTCTCTTTTAGGGTCTGGGGTACTAATATCTAGCAAGAGCTCAGTATCTGGCAGCCTTGTCATATGTCTTATTTAATCCTCAAAGAGAAGAAAAAAATAACTCCCATAAAATAGCATAGATGGGAAAATGAGACTGGTCGTTAATAAGTAACTTGCCCAACACCACCTGGGTAGTAAATGGATTTGGACTCCAGTTTCTTGGCTGATAACCTAAGGCTCTTTCATTTTTGTCAACGTTTCTCACCAGGGTGGGGGGCTGTGAACAATGCAATTAGTTTCCCCGGCCTCCCCAAAAAACACTCAGTAGATAGACCTGGAACAGGCCCCAACAAGAAGGATTTTAAACAAGCACTTCCAGTGATTCTGATGCAGGTGATCTGTGGATCTCACCTGAGAAACACTGAACTCCAGCCTGCTATGTTGTATTAGGGTTTTAGGGGAACTGTTGGGGAAGCAGAGAAGAGGAAAGAAGAGACGGAAGGGCCGGGAGGGGCTGAAAGCACTCTGGCTTCCCTCCCACGTCCCTGCAGGCTCAGCCAGGTGTCTGGTAATGCCATGTCCAAAAATTTGGTCCCCTTGAGATGTCCCTGATGTCACCTGCTTTCCTGCAGTCAGGGGAGCATTTGGACTGCTAGCTGGAGAGTTTCCCAAGCACCGGCCTCAGGGGATGGGGCCCAGGCCACCAGTGGCCTGCCTGCCGGCAAGTAGCACAGTAACATTGCATTTGTTTGCCCCAGATATTTTCAGAAGTCCTTGGCTCTCCTGGGAGATTTGCCCTGGAATCTTTGCCTATCCTGGGTTAGCCCTGAGGCTGGATGTCTGCTTACTTTAGTTAACAAAGCAAGGGGTGCAAGCATCTTGGTATGATGTGTTTCTGGTGAAAAAGATTAGCCAAACATAAGAATAATATTTGGAGGGCTCAGTTCCCATTAGAATTCAGCAAATACTCCAGAAATTCTCCTGAAGTTCAGATCTAGTTTAAGGGAAGGCAATAGCTGAGGCAGGTCTGGGTTTCAGACTTGCATTTCTCCCAGCTCCCTCAAGAGACCTGAAAGAAAACATGCAGAGAAACTCAAAACGTTGTTCACTGTGCCTACGTGTTTGTAAGCCATTGTATGTCTGCCCTACAAACCTCACCGGGTTCAGGCACGTCACAATCAGCTTCTGTGCTGTAACACACCCGGCTGTCCCCCACTCTAGCGTGGACAATCTGATGTCTCCGAATCATGACTTCAGTGGTCGCTCACCTCTGCTCAAACCATCGCTTCTGGTGGCTCTTATTCAGTGAGCTGAAGCTTCAGAAGGAGCTAATTCCTCACTGTGGCCCTGATTCCAACCCAGCTACTGTTTTTAATCGTTCTTCCAAAAGCCCACGTCTTCCAGAAAGCTAAACCCTGTTCACAGTTACGTCTCCCACTCCACGGACCATTCAGAAGACAAGCAGTTAATTCACTAAGAGCTGGAATCTGGGAGAAGTGAGGTTCAGAGAAGACAGGCCTGCACATCTTTGGCGTCTGCACATCTCCTCTGTCCCCGGAGGTGGGGTGCCGGGAACTGTGTTCACTGTCATGATTGGTCTCGTGTATGTTGTAATCACAGAACTGGCCACACACACACTGTATGTAACCCAAGAGGTCTTCCCACATGTGAGCAGTGCTCCACAGGCATGATCCGTGCCTGCAGTCAGTGAAGGGTAGGCTCAGAGCCATCTTACCTCTGAGGGGAGGCCCTCTCCCTTTCTCTGACCAGGGTCTCGGGGAGCACCCATCTGGAAAGACAGTCTCCGTCCTGGGGGGAGTGGTGGGAATCAACCCCCACTCAGATGGAGCCACTATCAGCATGGGCAGCTCCCCCTGGTTCTAGCTCCGGGCTGCCTGAGCAAGCGCCACCTCTGAAGCCTACCTTGACCGCTGGAAGGGGCTGCCTTGGACCACGTTCCAGTTACTAGAGGAGCATTTCTCGACTCTTTAATACACTGCCATACTTTCTTTTTAAGTAAAGAGAATAGGCAGGCCAGTAGAGGACAGTGGGAGAGCAGCACAAATCCTACTTCCCATTAGGAGCACAGGGCCAAATGAACGTCCTCCTGATGTAGGGCAGCAAGCTGCGCCCGCCCACAGTGAGGGGACACTCGTGTTCATCCACGGACCGGGAGGAGGTGGTGTAGGACCGGATGGTGTCCTCTGCTCAGCACCGGAGACCACAGACACGTCAGCGGGCTCCTCACGCTAGGAAACTAGCCCCGCGGGTGCCTGACTGGCTCTTGGAGGTGGGGGAGTCTGGCTCTCATTTCCTCAGAATGACAGACCCCTGGGTCTTCCCACTTGGCACTTACCCCTGCAGCCAGAGTGCCCACCCCTGCGGGCCAGCCCCTGGGGCCTGGGTGGACTGATTCAGCAAAACAAAAGTACAGGACACCCGGTTGCGTTTGAATTTCAGACAATGAATAATTTAATATAGTTTTTAGTATACAAATTATTTGTTTCTTTTCTGAAGTCCAAATATAACAAGATGGCCTGTATTTTGTCTGCGAACATTCCCTATGGACGGTCCCACATAAACTCGTGAAGCTTCTTCAGGCCCCTCACTGGTAATGAGGATGCAGAACCTACTCCTTTGTGAAAATCTACTTCAAGAAAAAAGAGCAGTTTAAGTTTCTTGTGGCTTAGTGTGAGTTTTGAGTCACTGTTTTCCTTCTCTCAGACATGGTCACATTTGAAGCCTGTTTTCCATTGCAGAATAGGAGGGGTAACAGACTTCATCCAAAGGAAGGGGTTTCCAGTCTCATTCTTATCATGCTTTACGGAGTTGGGGTTCCTCTCATCCATCAAGGGAAAGGTTATGGTTTGAAGTGGATGTAGCTAGACACGGGCCAGAGGGTAGTTCTTCAGTGTTTCCTGCTCCCCAGCAAGGGAGGAAGCAATTAGGACACACGACTATGGCTGCAGCCGTGCCTTGATCCTGTGTCAATGTTTTGTCTGCTCAACGGAGGCAGTTTCAAACATTTACTTTCCTAAGAATGACCAGCTGAGATTGTGACAAAATGGAGATATCATCTCCATTGACAGCCATTGATCCCCTTCCCGATTTCTCTCTCTCTTCCTCTCCCCCTTTCTTCCTCCTCCTCTCTCTTTCTTTCCAGTAGTTGACAACACACAGTATAACATTTTTTTAAAACCTCTTAAGACGTCTGTGGTTAAAGTCTCCTTTCTACTCTTATCTCCTCTCTCCACACCTCTCCCCACCCCACCCCTGCCATACACACATTCATACACACAAGAAAACCACTGGCATTAACTTATAGTTTGTCTTTTCAGGGTTTTTGTCAATGTATACACAAGCAACTTTGAACAGATGTCATGTTCCCTCAAATCACAACCTGCAAACCCCACCATTCTGCACCTTGCTCTCATCACTGACCATATCTTGGAGTTTTTTCCACAGAAGATACAGCGATCCAAGGAGGGGATGTTTTTATTTATTTTTTTATTGTAACCGAATAACTTAGGACTCTCCTGGCTACAAGTAATAAAAGACAGTTCAGCTCCGCTTGGTGGAGGTGAGGATCATGAGAATGGAAGAGGTGGCTATTGTAAGGACAAGGAGTTATCCCATGGGAAGAGGCAGGAATGCAGCCAGGCTCCCAAGAGCACACTGGGAGAGGGACTGGTGAGTGACTCAGTGTGGTAGGACTTTGACTCTGAACTTGGCTCAGGTGCCCAGGTCCAGGCAGCTGTGAAAGGAAAGCATGATCATGTTGTCCAGTCTGAAATCTGGAACCTGCCACCCCAAGTGAGCAAAACAAGCAGGGAAATCTTTTTGAGCTGGGCAGATGTTCTAGATGACATCTGCTACAAATGAATAAAATGGTTCATCGCTGTCAGTTTAATATTGTACCAAAAATCTTATGAAAAGTACAGCATAAATGAAATGAGTTCTAAGTGCCCAATAAGTCCCCCATTTAAATTACCCTACTGTTTTCTGAGGTCACTATAACTGAAATGAACTGGGTATGAGCTGAACAAATTCTCACCTCTGCTACTGTTTCTGGTCAGCAGGTAGTTTCCTTAAAACTGGGTTATCATACAAACTAATTAGAATAAAACAAACAAAAAAAAGATACTTTTCCTGTTTTAAAACAAAAGCTTCTCTTCCATGAGTATGCAATAAAACCACAGATTTCTGGGCTGGCCGGTAGGGCATATTTCAAAGCGATGTGTAATGTCACTTTAGGAAAGTGAACTGCTTCTTTTTTCAACCTAAAGAAAAAACAGCCAGAGAGAAAGCAGCCAAAGTCCCTGGGTAATCTTCCTGAGGGTTCGATTTCCTAAGTATGACCTTATGCTAGCAACAGCTCCTAAGTAACAGGAAAACAAGCCAAACTAGAGAGTCCAACTTCTAGGAGACACAAATCTCCAAGACAGCAAAGTTTGAAGGCTAGTTCCAGTTACATAACATGAGTGAGTCATCATGCTATGAGAGATCACACGTAGCAAAGCAGTCACCCACCCTCTCCCTACATTTTCAGAGCACGTAGGCACTCATGGACCTCATCCATCCCATACCTTCCTTTCATTCTCCCTTCCTTCCTGATATCCTAATTTTTTCTTTCCTTTTCCATTCTGCTCTGTATTAGGGGTTCTCTACAGAAAAAGAAGCAATGACATGGATATAGACAGAGGTACAGAGACAGATGGTTTATTATAAGGAAGTGGCTCATGTGATTATGGAGTTGGGCAAGTCTGCAGGGTGAGTGGCACGCTGCAGATCCAGAAGAGTCAGTGACCTACATCCAGTCTAAGTCTGAGGCCTGTGAACCAGGAGAACCCATGATGGTGTCTGAAACAGGTCTGGAAGCAGGCAAGCCCAGGAAAAAGCTGATGTCCCAGTTCAAAGATATTCAGGCAGGAGAAATTCTGTCTTACTCAGGGACAGTCAGCCTTTTTGCTATATGGAGACTTTCAACTGATTGGATAAGGCCCACCCACGTTAGAGAGGACAATCTCCTTTACTCAGTCTATTTATTTAAATGTCAATCTCATCCAAAAATACTCCTGCAGGAATACCCAGAATAGTGTTTGACCAAATATCTGGGCATCCTGCAGCCCCATCAGGTGACACTCGATGGGTAATACATTTAACCATCACAGGCGCCTTTCTGTTCTCTTGGGCACGCACCAGAACTGCATGAGTCTAAGACCATGGTCTCTAACGTTATCACTTCTGTTTTCCATTTCTCTTTTCTTTACAGTAAAGTTTCTAGAAAAAGAAGTCTAAACTCACTGTCTGAAAGTTTTCATCTCTCATTCACTGTTCAGCCCAATGGCATTTGGTGTTTGTCCCCATCGTTCCATTGAAACTGCTTTCTTAAGACTGTCCATGATCCAGAAATCTATGCTTTCTATAACAACACATCCTGAATGTCTTCCTGCTTCTCCAGCCCCTTCTCCTCTCTGTACCCCCCAAAGGGTCCTCCATCTTCCTTTCCTACTTGAGCAGCTCTGCCTGGTGGATCTCATACATTCCTTTGCTTTAACTACCACCTTTAAGCTCATGATTCCAAAGTCTGTATCTTCAACATTAACCTCTCTGAATGTCAGACTTGTACATATAACTACTTATGGATTTTCTTTCCACATAAAACTGTCACATTAAATTCATTTCCTCATGGACTTGATTCTTAATTTCCTTTCTCAGAATAACACTCTCCTCCCCGCAATCTCCTAAGCTTCTACCTGGGAGACATTTACCCCAGACACTCCCTCTCCTTCACCTTCCGTCTCCGATCAGTTACTATGCTCTACCCATTCTACTTGCTGAATAAATACCCATTCCTCTCTTCTTCATTGCCTCTCTCATAGGCTTAACCTGGACCCTCCTCATTTCTCATCTGGATTCTAGAATGGCTTTGTAGTGGATTTCTCTCCACCTCCACTCCAGGTGCCTTCCCATTTCATCCACTAGATTCAGTGTGATTTTTATAAGGAAATGTTATCAAGTTATTTCCCAGGTCAAACTCTTCAGTCTTCCCATTGCCTTGAGGATAAAGTGTGAAGACAATTTCGATAGTCCGGGAAAGAAACACATGAGCTAAGACAGTGGCAACTGCAGTGGAGTGATGGGGAGGAAAGGGATGGCTGGAGACCTTAGGCACTAAAAATGACAAGATCCTATTACTGATTGGATGTGGGGAGTGGGAATCAAGAAGGCCTAGGAGAACCTCTCCATCTCTGACTGGGATGATTGACTCATGGTCCCCATCTCTGAGACTAGGACTGAGACTTTTCTATCCTCATGGACAATAGGAAGTTGATCACCACGTCTGTGGATCAAGGCCCTCAGGAAAGCTAAAGGCCTGGATGCAGATGAGTGAGAGCCTAATAGAGAAGAAGAAATAAAAAAGTAATACCAGATGGGTGAAGTAGGCATTTGAAAGTCCCTGTAAATAGAAAGTGTACAAGAACTCTACAGAAGTAGAAGGTTCAGCAAACAGTGCCCTCTCTTCTGCCAGAAGGTTCCTAACACTTTGCTGGCAAAGACCAGAGAAAGAATCACAGCCATGTGCACAACAAGACATTACCTAAGTGAAAAAGGGTTTAGAGTGTTTATAATTCTGATTTCCACCCTCATTTATATCATGATCTTTGCCACGACTTTTTCCTTGGTCAGGGTTTGGCTGTAGTTTGTAATATCTTGATGTTGTAGAAAATTTTTAAACACGAATTTTCTGTTGCTATGCCTCCAGGGTATACATTTGGATGTGCACGTAAATGAACTAATAGACAGCCCTTTCCATCTCACTCTCCTTACTGAGTCTTACCCTTTTAAAACAAAGGAAAGGCTTGTTTTGTAGATCTTAAAAACATACCTGAGAATGTCCAATTCACTTGAAAGCCATTCCCCTCGAGGGATCATTCTGAAAGAACCGAGGTCACTTGAAAAGCCATATGCCAACAACAGTTAAACTGGTTAAATTGAGCCAAACCACCCAGTTTGACTGTTTAGCCAAATTTAAGTGTGTCCAATGCGTTAGAGTTAAATCCCCAACAAATTCTTGTTTGGCATGGCCCAACAAGATCACTGGTAGTTATTTATTGTTTTTAGACAAATGGAAAAAATATATACCATAACTAAGAGGAGCTTTCATAGATAGCCTGGTTAGAATCCTGATAGGGCCCAAGAGAAGACTGAAGAACACAATCTTTCTGCCAAAGAGCAGTGAAAAATCAGTATTTTTGCTCTGCAAGCAGGTTGCTGATGGACTGTTTTATGAAGGGTTTAATGAACTCTGTCTTTCTGTCTTAGTTACCTTCCAAAATAAACTGTGTGAATCCCAGTGTGGTAGAGTGACTTTATCATCGGCTGGCAAGCAACATCTTAGGAAGCCCCCACAGCCTAGGAAAATGAAATTACTAAGGAAGACAAGTTAGTGAGTGTATAGTTTCAAGAGGCTTTTATTTCAGGTTCTGTAAGACCCAGACAGTGAGCTCCCCTGGCTGCATTAGACCCTGGCCCAGAATTACCCTCAGGCAGAACATAAAGGGGACCCAGCTGGTTTCAGCTCTCGAACTCTGCTCCTCCTTCCCTTGGTGTCCTTTTCTGGAGCAACATTGCCCAACACTCTGACGAGGGTCTTTCTAACACCCTTGCCCATAAATCAGATGCAGGTCAGGCCCCATTCCCTCAGGACACTACCCAGGTGATGAAAGAGGAACCAGGTAGATGCACTTAATTTATGATGCTCATGACTGATAAATGCTTCCCTTCTGTGTCTTTTAATTAAATAGCATTTCATTTTTACCATCATCTCCAAAGCCTTATCTCAAAGGCACAAGCAAAGTGAAAACATCACACGGTGTAACAGGATCAGAGACAGAGAGACACTATTTTCAATCAATAATGTCTTTCCTGGTGTTCCACTAATTGTCTATTCAGGTAATAAACTGAACATGGTAGAGAAGTGAAGACACATTTTTATCTGACCTTTTCATCCTGCACATGGGGAAACTGGGACCTAGAAACAGCTGAGTTGCCCAGAGTCACACACCTGGGACTGGAGCCCATGTCTCCTACTTCCAGACCTCTGGTCTTCTGCTGTGAGCATTTTACTGCATTGCCAGTTATATATGGCTGAATGAGAGAGAGAGCAGGTTGGAGAACTGGCTTATCTTAGTAGGAGTGCAGGTGCCTTCCCACCAGGGACCTTAAATATAAAGGGTCAGATACAGACTAGAGAAATCTACCAGAAGGAGAAACGGGGAAAATGTAGACTCAAAGGCCCACTGGCCTCAGGAAATGAGATGAGTTGCCAGGAAACCAGTTACGTAGATCGACTGCCCTGAGCAGGCCATGAAAGCTGCCTGCCTCAGCTGTGCTTACCCCATCCTGAACGATAAGAAGGTGTCCTACGAGTGGAAGCTCTGCCATTGTACCCAGGCCTAGGCCAATAACACCCCCCATCCACCCCTTCATCTGTGTTTCTGGGTTCTAGCCCACCCACACCCTCCTTTAGCAAGAACTTGTTTCTCTTTTCTGTCATCAAGAATTCTCACTGAGCTCCAGGGAAAGAGTTTACTTTGTCGTGTCTATCCATTCAACAAACAGACATTAACTGAGCACCTACTGTGTACCGGACACTGAGCTAGGTCCTGGGGAAGCAAAGATGGAACAGCCAGTTATTCCCCACAGGAGCTTAGCGCCCAAAGGTCCCATTCGTGTACATGAGCCTGATTGCCTGATTGCACATGGATTCTCAGAGCCCCACATGGGCAGTAAGCATATTTCTAACCCCCAAATTCCAACATATGGTCCAAAAAGGATTGCTTTTCTAATTTGTGAATGTTTTACAGGAACATCTTTAAAAGGCTTAAAAATTCAATTGCCTATTTAGTCCTTTAACAAATTTCCTTTACTCACAAGAAATAAACTAAATTCAATCAGGCTCTTTTGAGAAAAATCTGTGCTTTTATGTTCATCAAACCCTTATGCCTTAGCTTGTAAAATCTCCTTAATCGTCATAGTCTATTGCAGTTGCACAGGATCTGAGATGTCACCTAAGATTAAAATTTTTTATTTCATTTTTTAAGCAGGGAACCACTTTTTAAAGTCAAATGTTACCATGAGTTCCAAAGTATCAAACAACTAAAAATGGAGCTGCTTTGGTCAAAGGAGAGGAGGAGAGCTCAGAACACCCTCTTTTAATCTCCCTCCCCCATTCCGTCACCTCTGCTCCCACAGATTTTGGAGCTGCACTTTGCAAAAACGATGCTGCAGTGACTCCTCCTGTCCCAAATGAGGAGATGAGATCCAGAGACAGTATGAACTGCATCTGCATGACCCCATTGCCAAATAAGGTTATGCTCTGGGGTACTGGGGGTTAGGACGTCCACATATGAGTTTGGGGAGACCCAATTCAGCCTACAGCATTGCTTTTTACCCTGGTTGGATGCAGGTCTTGGTCAAGCCAAGGAAGCCCCTACACTGAGTTCCTAGGGGGCAGATGTCAGCCTATTGACCCCTGCTGGGAAGAGGTGGGGAGAGCTGGAGGGCACAAGGAGAAATGGTCCTGAGAAGGCAAGAGCAGATGCCCAGAGGCCAAGTGGAGGGATTAGCCTGAGCACAAGAGGAAACGCTTCTTTTATCATTATAAGGAGGCTGGGAGGAGAAAGGGGTGAGTGTGGCTGCAGAATGCATGTGCAGATGTGGAGGAAGGAAGTTGAGGAAGTTCCCCTCAGATGGCTCCAGCTGTCTCTGTAGAGCAGGAGGAGAGATTGCCTCTTGAGGCTGTTTGGGACTGGGGTTCAGTAGAGGGGCAGACAATAAAATCAGAGGCTTCCCTGTGCCTAATGGACAACAGCCAGCTGTGTCTAGAGTATGCACACGATGCATAAGTACAGAAGAGGCTCTATTATCCTTGTAATAGAAAAATGGGAAGATGGGAGGGTCGGGTGCCAACCAGGGGAACAGAGAAGGGCTGCCTGACAGTAGCAAGGGCCCAGATGGCATTGGTGACCGTAAGTTTATAGTGGCATCATCTGCAGGGTGTGTGGATTTTCTAGCAATGCTCAACAGCTGGGCGACTGATGTAGACAAAGTAAACAGTTGAATTCATCCAGGGCTGGCTTTGCCCAGAGGGGTGCATTAAAAGGACAAAGGGACACGGAGGTTGAGGATATTAGCAAGAGGAAAGTGAAGTGAGGAAGCTCAAGGGCCTGTGTCGGTGGACGAAGTGGACAGAGAGGAGTCTGTGTCTATTTCTGCCGAAGAGGCTGTATATGTCCCTTGCTTTCTGTTGACCAGAGCCCATGGCGACTGTTGCCTCTTGAAGGACCAGATGCTGCCAGATGTGGCCTGCTAAGGAGCTGCAAGCTGGCAGGCTCCCCCAGCTGGTCTTCCTCCTCCAAGGTGGTCCTGACTGGCCCCAGCTGGGCAGCTCTGCAGTTCATGCCCAGCACCGTCACAACGGTCAGAGCTCGGGGGCGCACGTACCCCTCTGAAAGGATGAGGTCAATACCTGGTGCGTACCTGGTGTGTTGGTTCACCCCCAAGTCAGTCTGCTAAGCTGTGTGATGTTTTATAATGCTGTATGGGCCAACCCTGTGTACTTGAATTTTATCACTGTGAATCTTCCAGGGCTATAGATCTGATCTTCTCTTAGCAGCCACATTTCAAATAAAACTATGGATATTATTATTATATACCTCTACCATTGTTAGTAGCATCCAAGTTACTAAAATCACTTCAGTATCTTCAGATATAGTGTGGAAAATCATACCCAGAAACTTCTTAGTAGTATACTAAAAATATTCCTAGTACAGAATGGTTAAAACTAAAAAAAAAACACCAAACATTGTCAGGAGCAGCGGGACCTCTCATAACCTGCTGGCTAGAATATACATTGGTGCAGCCACTTTGGAAAACATTGTAGTATTTTCCACTGAAGTTGAAGATATGCATATCCATCATCTAACAATTCCATTCCTAGGTATGTGCACAACAGAAATAGATGAAGTTCTTTATAGCGGTATTATGCATAATGGATTAATAGTGAAGACAACTCAATTGTCTGTCAACATGAAAATGGATGGATAGGCACAAGGGAATGTTATATAGTAATGGAAATGACAAGTCACAGGTATAGACACCAATAGAGATAATTTTCCTGAACATACTGCTGAGTGGAATTAGGCAACATAAAAGAACACATACTGTAGGATCTGTTTATTCAGAGATCAAAAACAGGGAAAAGTGAGTGTAGTGTATAGACATGCATACTTGGGTAGATAACTTATAAGGAGAGACAAGGAGGCGATTACTATAACAGGATGGTTGCCTTCGACAGGCCCACTCCCAGCATTTGTGGGGCTTAAATGAAGAAGTGCATATCATTGGCCTAAATATTTAAAAGTTGTAAATTAAACTAGCAAACTGTTAAATAAAAGATGTTCTATCTTCCCATCTTGACAAATAAATACATCTTCATGGCAACCTGGAAGGCCAGGTTGGACCTTAGAATTCTTGGACTGCTTAGAGCTTCTTGCTGGAACATGGGACGCAGGTAGGACAGGCTCCCTCATTCCCCTGCCCCCCACCTTCTCCTCCCAGGCGCTGCTCCATCAGGTACCTAGGGGCCCTTTGTGATCCTGTATGTGCACTCCCGAGATCTAAGGGCTAACCTGCGTCCACCGTTTCCTACAAATATCTGCACCTAGGCCACCGCTGAGGAGTGGACCTGAGGAAGAGGTCTGGGAAGCCCTGGAGGTGGGTCTAGAATCATCTGGACAGGAATCCCAGTGTCCTGGTACTTGGTGCAGGGCCTAGAAAGGGAGACATGGGTTCCAGATGGACATGGCTTCTTGGCCACCTAGATGGCTCTGCCCTCAGAAAGGACATAGCTGGAGGGAATCTAGAAGCCCTAATTCACAGGGCCCCCTGCATGGAAGCGGACAGGACTGCCTCTGCAGGAAAGAAAAGGGTTGTATTGGGAGGGGCACATGGAAAAACGTCTGGGGTCCTGGCAGTATTCCATGCCTCGTTCTGGATAGCAGTTTTACACTTACAATAATTTATTAAGCTCTACATTTGTTTTATACCATTTTCTATATGTGTGTTATATTTTACAACAAAGAATTAATGAAATATATGTCTTAATCCTGGTGTCGTAGTTTATGGGATCCCCGTAGACAAATCAGCTCTGACTGGCTGCCTTTACACTCAGACACCAGGGGCAGTTAAAATGCCTCAAGATGTGAACACTTACGAGGAAAATGGACAGAATGTTGGAAACACAGTCACTCTCCCAGCTGGCGTCCTCACTGCCTGGGGCTGAGATACTTGGGTGACCACGGGTGGTTCAGGCAGAGCACATGAGTCATGCCCCCATGTCCTCTTCACTGGCCATGGCAAGTGCCTCAGAGGAAAATTCTTTTTTTCCCCCCTCTTAACCAAGATTATAAATACTGTGTTTATCAAAACTAAATTACAGGAAGATACTCCCATCCTAGCAAAGTGAAAGGAGACCAACTCCCAATTAGCCTCTGTGTGGGAGGCGGTTCTAGGCAGACTTCTCTTCCCCATAAGGGCAGCTGGAGAGGTTCTTTACACAGTTTGCTGAGCTCCTACTATGTGCCAAGCACAATCCTTATTTTTCTATTCCACATTTTAAAACATCCATTTAGTTTTGATTTTTTGTTCTTGATAGGAAAAGCACTTACCTTTTATATAAAGATTCAGATTCCCATTTCTCAAGAAGATTCCTGTGTGGCCCATATGATTTAAATATCAGCATTTTTCTAAGAGTATATATCTTAACTGTGGTCCATAAAAGTACACACACACACACATATATACACACACATACCTCATCCCAAAACTGAACTTTTATGGCTGTGAGATGATGAAAGAGAAGAGAAAGCCAATACTAACCAATCAGAAACCCAACCAAATTTTTTTTCCCAAAAAGTCAAATTCTGGGCTTAGCACGCTCTTTAAAAGCTACGTTGCCAAAGCACCAGTTTTCCTCATTTTCAGGAAACAAGAAAAGCCTATTGCTTCAGGAACCTTCACACGCTGCTGATGAGAGACAGAGTTTGGTACATTTGGTGGCTTCAAAATGATAAAAGCAGCAACACATTAGATTCATTTGAAGGGGTACAAAGAGGTAATACGGTGGAGGAGTAGAGGAACAAGTTCCATACGCGTCAGGACAAAGCTGTGGATTATAGACAGTGATGAGCCTCGCTTCTACGTTCTGCCCCCGTAAGAAACAGCCGGCAAACTTCCACATCATCCCTCAGAACTCCCAAAGCTACCTTCCTTCCTTTTTACCCTCACCAGATCCGCTTCACAGTCTGCCACAGTCCCTGTAATGTCTTATGGCACTGTATTTTTTCAGTTGGTCTTACTAGACTGTAGGTTTCTTGAGGACAGGGTCATATCTTTGAAGTTCCAGCTTATGCAGTGAGAGCTCCAGAAATGCATTTCTTTGATGGCGTGGATGAACGATGAATCCCATCCCTGAGACTTTTCCGACTGCTATGCAACAATCTGGAAGTGGTGGAAAGTGTCTCAGCCTCTGCCATTTTACCCACTTCCATGTTTTTTATTTTTCTTTTCAGGTTCAGGAAGCAGTGAATTTCATCATGTTATATGCCAACCTGAGGGCATCGTGTACTTTTTAAGTTATTGAAAGGAAGAAACTGGTCATCAGATTAAAAAGCTGGCACTGTCCGTTTCAAGATCCGGAGCTCCAACCTTCCTTGGCTTAACAGAGAGAAGCACCCAGGAAAATGTGGGCCAGGGTGAGTAGTGATGGGAAAAAAGATATATACTGTGTAGTGTTTCTTTTTTTTGTCCATCTCAACTCAGACAAATTCCTTTGAAACACTAGAAGGGCATTCTAGCCTCAACAGGTTTGCAATGAATGTTTGAAATTAAAAGGTTAATTTCAGACCACCAGGTTTTGCTTTCTCAGGTGAATCATTTTAGATGGATACCCCGATGCCCACGGGAACTCCTCTTCCATTGAGAAATCTCAGGGGAAGCAGTCTTCTGGGGTACAGGGAGAACACTGCACAGTGTGCAGGCACGCCTGGAGTTTGCACTCACTGACCTATTCAGAAGCTGAGCACTGGGCTGCGGATGAGCCAGTTCTCTGGTGACTCCCTTTGCTGCCTGCCTACCACCTTAAAGCCCTCCTCCCCCGCCCCAGCCATTCCAGGAGAAGGTCACCTTAGCCTTGGGGTGAGGGGTAGGGTTAGAGTGGTCATTTCTCCTATCTCACCAAGGCTTCCTGAAGATTTTATGAAAATTCAGTAGAAGAAATGATATGTAGTTGCACCTGTGAATTGACCTCTAGTGGAGGCATGCGGCCTGGTGCTGCATGGTGGCATTGGCATCAGGCAGATCTGGGTTTATGTCACCGCCCTATGCTGAGAGGTAGACTGCCTGTGAGCCAGGTACCTGACCCTCTTCAATCTCTGTGTCTGAATTTACAAAATGGTGATAGAAAGACTGTCTCAAGGATGAAATGAGAAAACTCATATGAAGTAACTTGTGCTCTGAAGAAAAAAAAACGTTAATTTCTCCTTCTATGGTGAGATTGATAATCAGTTGTCTGTATCACATGGAGAACTAGCCATCAACACAAATAAAGCACTGTGGGCAGCCAGGTCCAGCCAAAGAAAACTCTATTTCATTTGCAGGAGAAAGCATAGGAGTTAAATAAAATGGCAAATGTTTTCTTAAAATATTTTGATGAAAAAGAAAAGGGTTTTTCCCAGAATTCTTTAAAAACCAGGTCCATTGTTAAATCACTGTAATGTTTTAAAATAAAATAATGACTTCTTAAAAAATCCCCCCTTGTCCTAAGATTCTATGGCAAAAATCTGCCACAGAATTCAACACTTCAGAGGTTATCGACCACATTACAGCTACGCCCCCTCCTCCGTGACTTCAGGCACACTTCGGGGGCTGGTGCCCCTCCTTCTGACGTGTGGTCCCGTCAGCAGAGCCTGACACTGTCCCAAGGCCTAGGTCACTCGCCTCACTTCATTTCATCACGTGGGCGTTTTATCATCTCACGTCATCACAACACGAAAGGTGAGTGCAGTCCAGGAAGATGTTTTGAGAGAGAGAGAGGCCACGTTTATATCACTTTCATTATAGTATACTGTTATAATTCTTCTGTTCTATTAATGTTATTCTATTCTATTATGAATTATTGTTGTTCATGTCTTACTGTGCATCATTCATAAATTAAACTTTATCATAGGTATGTAGCCATAGAAAAACATAGTATATATATAGGGTGGGGTACTGTCCTCATTTTCAGAGCCCAGGGGTCTTGGCATGTATCCCTCATGGGTAAGGGGGAACTACTGAATGAAGGCCACCTGAGCATATTACATTATTTGGTGTTTCCTCAAGTCATCTGACATGAACATTAATTTCTTAATGAAGAGTGAAGTAAAAATCATCTCATCTCATTTTTTTATACTTAAAATATTTTTAAAAAGTAAAAAATGTACTTTATTTTTTTTTATTAAATTGAGACAAAAGCAAAGGGGAAAAAATGCATGGCATTCTCTGAAGCACGTTACTATTTCATTCTGTTGGAGCTCCTGCGGTGAACATTAGCGCTGTGGCATGTCGAACACATGTTGTTCTCAAATTTGGTATTCAAGACCTGAAATCCAGACAATTCTACTAACAGGAATCTTAAATTTGCTTTTAGGATTTTCTATGTTCAGAGTCTAAGGGTCCTGCGAGATCATTCAGTCTGTCATTTCTGGGTGCTTTGTGTCGTTGTTTTTGTTTTTGTGATCACTGAATTTTATTTCAATGTTACACACACACACACACACTTATATGTAACTTCACACTAGACTAAGTAGACTGTAAATATTTGGCAATTATTAGCATCACCTAATAAAAGGAACTTTTATTTCTTGTCATCAGTGCTTCCTAGGGATACGTAGCCCTACTGCTTTTGGGGGCAGTGTGCTAGTTAAAAGGTGGACCTGAAGCCACACTACCCGATTCAAATCCTAGCCCTGCCACTAACAAGTAGTGACACTTGCACAAGTTATTTAACCAGTTTGTGTCTTGATTTCTCCCTCTGCAAAATTGGGATGAGAATAGCACCTTTCTGGAAGAATTGATGTGACAAGTTATACACAATGGAATACTATTCAGCCATAAGAAGAAAACAAATCCTATCATTTGCAACAACATGGATGGAGCTAGAGAGTATTATGCTCAGTGAAATAAGCCAGGCAGAGAAAGACAAGTACCAAATGATTTCACTCATATGTGGAGTATAAGAACAAAGAAAAACTGAAGGCACAAAACAGCAGCAGAATCACAGAACCCAAGAATGGACTAACAGTTACCAATGGGAAAGGGACTGGGGGAGGATGAGTGGGAAGGGAGGGATAAGGGGGGGGAAAAAGAAAGGGGGCATTACGATTAGCAGGTATAGTATTGTGGGGGGGCACGGGGAGGACTGTGCAACACAGAGAAGACAGGTGGTGATTATATAGCATCTTGCTACGCTGACGGACAGTGACTGTAGTGGGATGTGGGGGGGGGAATTGGTTGGGGGGGATCCTGGTAAACATAGTGTTCTTCATGTAATTATAGATTTATGATACCAAAAAAATAAATACCTAAAGAATTGATGTGACAAGTAAGAATGGAAATTGTTTATAACCATGTTTGGCACATAGTAACCCCTCAATAGAGGCTTCCAGTGAAACCCAGAGTTCTGGAGCACATAAGTAAAGTCTATGCAGCTAGAAGAAGCCACTGTGGGTGGGGAGTGTAAGGGAAGGCTAGTGACAGCACGGGCCTTGAGGAACCTGGGGCAGGCGAGACTTGCTCACTCTCCTGGGCTCCCTGAGGCTGTGATTCTCAGGTTCCAGGGCCAACAGTGGACACGTCAAGAGGGCATGGCCAGAGAAATCCTTT
Organism: Manis javanica; assembly: GCF_040802235.1. Taxonomy (NCBI): domain Eukaryota; kingdom Metazoa; phylum Chordata; class Mammalia; order Pholidota; family Manidae; genus Manis; species Manis javanica. The sequence goes on from NC_133171.1 coordinate 3,273,831, forward strand.
GGGGGAACCTGTGCTACCTCTTAAACACTCTTAAAAGGAAGCTTCTTACAAAAATACTCAGCAATTAAAAGCAAGCTCTGAGGTAACTGGGCAAATATCTGTGTGAGGAGAAGGCGGAGAGCCCCCGCTCACATGTGGAGGGCCACCTGATGGCCTCGTTTAACCTTAACCACTTCTTTAAAACCTGTATGTCCAAGTATGGTCACATCCTGAAATACTGGGGGTAAGGACTTCAACATCTGAATTTGGGGGGAACACAGGCCCCCATAACACAGCTTAAACATAAACATAATAAACCTGCAAGGAAAATTTGACTGAACCACATCACAGGTCGTGTTCCCAGAGAAGCAGACTCCGGAGAGACGGGGGCTGGCATGCAGGTTTCTGGGGTGAAGGAAACAGGATCAGGTGGAGGAAGAACTGGACTACAGCTCCATCCCAGTAAAGGCCCCAGGCAACTGAACAGGCTCTGTGAAGCTGGGGCGGGCCTTCAAAGTTGTCCGGCACTGAAGCACGGAGGCTAGGCCTTTCTGCCCTTGCCTGCACCAGTCATAGTATGTGGCCTGCCCGGGAGGAGACATGACAGGGACAGGAGCAGGGAACATTCTCAGGAAGACTCACTTTAAGGCTGCCAGTCCCCAGGTTTTCAGGAGCTGACAGAGTGATTGCTTAGTGTCAAGTAGGGTCTCTCTTCAGGGCCCTGGCTGTCCATAATACAAGTGAACAGCGGTTCCCTTCGTGAATGGAAGGACTTGCCATTATTTTCTTAAGAAAAAATCTCATTTTGTCTCTCAGTAGATTAAAGAATGACTTATTATGAGCCCTAAAACGTTTGGCCTAATTCTGGGTGTATAGAAAATACCCAACAGGATGATCAGGGAATGTAGCTTCGTGGGGAAATTATGCTTTTTGGAGCTAAAGAGGTCTGGGTTCAAATCTCTGCCCCACTAATTACTAACATTTCTTACCCTCTATGAACCACCAATTTCTCCTTTGCAGAATGAGGATAGTAATACCAACTTTGTTCGGCTATTGAAAGATTTAAATGAAAAACAAAACAAAATAAAATAAAATAAAATAAAATAAATAAAAACATAGTTTCTGGCACAATGTTTGACTCAAAAAAGGCATCCAGAAAGCATTAGTCCCTTCCTGCTGTCAGCAAGTAGCTCATCAGTGCAAAGTAATTATAAACCAGGAATAGAGGTTTGATCTAACTCGAAGGAGAATGTTTCTCAGAATCACCTTAAAGAATGTTAAAACACAGATCCCCAGACCCATTCACAGTGAATATAATTCAGGGGGCCTAGGGTAAAGACCAGGAAGGCACAATTTTAGCATTTCTATGGGGGTTTCTGACACCCAAGAAAACCTCAAGGCCCCTGTTCAAGGCTGTGGACGCTGTCAGTAAGAATGCAATCCAGTGCTTAGAATACACCTGAAACATTCCTGCTGCCCTCATCGTCATTAATTCTGTCAACTTCGATACACACATCACCAAGACCTCTCCTCCTTGCATAAATACTGTGCATTCCACAACTAAAACATGCATAAATTATGTCAGTTATAGAATCAAACTAATTCTCCTTTTCAAGATGTAGTTTTATTGAGGTATAAATCATGACTACAGGACAATTTAGTGCAGACAGGAATTCCTGGGGGATGCAGAGCCCCTGAGCTTGTCTGGAAAATGGGAAGCATATTCAAGGATGCAATGTCCTGCCAGTGTAAGAGTTGCTGGGCCTGCAGAGCGGCTGTCTGGACAGAGATTTAACTTTCTCATTTAAATCAAGTACCATGGAGCTCCCCAGCATGGGATTGCTGAAGGCTTTCTGTATTTGATTATAGACCACAAAGCCCAGCTACACTGCAGAAATTACACTGACCAACATCCATAAAGTAAACAGGAACTGGAATACAGAAAGTGACCCCTGAGTGTAGATGGGCTTTCACAGCTCTACCAGACTCCCCTGATTTAACATGGGGCCACGTGGTTTCCCAGTGTCCTCTGTGGCTTTCTTTTCCCACTGAGGGGCCTCATTTGTACTAAAATATGAAGCTTTGGGGGTTTCTTGAAAATGGTATTTTCACTCAGTAAAAATAAGTCAAGATAAAAACACTCTGTGGGAGCCCATTTTGAATAAGAACTAAACTAAGAACATGAACTATTTTCTCCAAATGATCAGTAGTCACCAAACTTAGTCGCTCTGTATATATGACCAAAAACAAAATTTGAGAAACAGCCCAACAAAAATATTACAATTATTAAAAAATCTGAGGTGGCTCTACTCATCATCTCCATACAAACTTCGGAAGTGCAGGAATCAGTGAGAGTTTTTGTCCTTAGACCTATTCTAATATTCTGAGTTCTGTTATTCATGAAGTTTTTGTCATCATTTTCCCACAATGTGCCTGTATTCTCTTTTTAAAAATATTTCTCCAGGTCTGACCAGGGCCTTGGCACACCCACAGACTCACATCACACTAAAAAGAACCATGTATCCCTGTCTTTTAAGTATTACGCCGAGCCTTCTAGGTCTTTGCACTGGCTCATTTAGAAAAGCATCTTTGAGGATGACATCCAATTAAACAGTAGGTTTACATCTAGTGCTTCCTTCCTGGGTTGAAATCTCTCTCTACCCTGCCTTTCCTTAGATACACAAAATTTTACTGAAAGAACACATCAGTCAGGATAGTGTTGCAGTAAGCAGCTGTAACGAGTAAGCCCTATGCTCTCTCTGGCTTCGCACAATACAGGTTAGTTCTCACTCCTGTGACAGTCAGGGGCTCTTTTGGGCCGCTCTCCTCAGGGACCTGGGTTTCTTCCTTCATGTGGCTCCACTTCTCAGGGTCCTTCCCTTCCAGCTGTATAGATCAAAAGAGAGGGGTATCAGACATTTTAGGGAGCAGGCCAAGAAAGTGACATAAATCACTCCCATGAGCATTCTATTGGCCCAAAGAAGGCTGAGAAATGTAGAAAAGTGCGAAGATGCTGATGGTGTTTGCCGCAGAGGGTCCTTAGATGCCCCTTGCTTTCAAAACCTTCAAGATTTTTTTTTTAGTTGAGGCAACAGAGACCCAGAGAACCGAAGTTGTGCACAGCTCATCAGTGACAGCCCAGTCAGTGTGGGCCAAGAGACCTCTTGCCCATTGCTATTAATTTCAGTTACTGTATAGATGGGCTCCTAAAATTTCAAGATATAGGTGGAACATTGTTTCTAGAATTTTTCTAACAAGGACCCCAGGGTGAGGAAGATGATGACCACTCTGTTCTGAAACCCACAATTCCAGGGCAGCCCTCTCAGCCCGGGAGCCGGGCAGGTGAATGTTTCAAGGGGCAAGTGCACACAGCGAGCCCTGATCATGGGAAATGCTTCTCGGCTCCTGAGGGATATGAAATTATGTTGTGGAGAGTCAAGGAAAGTAAAAAACAGATACCCTGCAATGCTTTATTTGGAGGCCAAAAGTTACCTATTAAGGCTTGTATTTTGTGCTTGATTCTGTCAAGATAGCTTAAAGGGTAGAGACAGAGTTTATCAGGAGAGAAGCTGTGGATGGTGTCAGCCTGATTCGCAACCACCATGTTAGCGCCCGGAGAACGCGTCTTGAAGATTGTCTTCCTCAGAGTTGAGATCAAATGTGAGAAGAAACAGAGGCTTCCAGAAAACACCTGATAAAGAATGAGGAAATGGGCACAGGCAAGGATTGGCCTCTTTGACGCGTTCTGAACCCTGCCTGGAGAACAGTACTTCACGCCCAGGAAGGACTCCTCTGTGGAAATCTGCATGACCTTTGCCACACCTCTGACCATCTACATCACTGTTTATTAAACACTCAGTATGTTACATACCAATTTTTTAAAATTATGACTTTACCATTACAAAGGTTACCTATCTGGATTTTTTGCCTGAATTTACAAATTTTTATCTGGGGATCTGACACTGAGGAGTTAAAGATCACATATTAGTTCTCTAGTTTTAAGGTCTTAGATGAACTATTTAACATTCTGAGGTCTCCCCTCCCCAAACATAACAGCTAGGGAGGGAAAAGAAATAAAAATGGTATCTGCCACTTGTCTGGAAATTAATGTGGTGATTGAATCTAAACGTTTCTTTATAACATAAAATCAAATAAAAATAAAAATAGTACTAAAATTAGATTTTTATCTATGTAAATAATTATATTAACTTTATGTACCTCCCTCATAAAGATCCTAATGAGGATCAAATAAGCTTGTTAAACATTTAGAATTATTCTTGTCATGTAATAAACAACAAATAAATGTTAGCAATGGGTGTTGATTTCATTAGTAGTACTTAACACGGTATCTGTAACACAGTAAGCACCCAGTAATGGGTAGATTTTATTCAGCTTATATAGCAAACTAGGTGACTTGGTTGACACCTTCAGGTACACTACTCAGATTATCTGAATATCCCAGGCTGAACTGAATTTGCTGAAAGGAGGTTTGTTCTGACCCTAATAGTGAACAAAGACTCCTTATTCTAATCTTTGGATGTTATATTTGAGAGTTTACATCATATAGATCCGGACAGAATCTCTCATAATTAGCTTTAGTATTGGCTTCTTTAATTTCTCCTTAATCCACTTTGAGGTCTAAAAGTCTGCAAGGGGTTGGATAAATCATTTCTCTCATTGCTCCTAAAATCCCTAGAAAACAGACTCCCTCATGAACATGCGTCTTGTCTACCCCTGCCCGTGCTATAGGGTAAAGAAGTGTCAGGTTACATATTAGACTGACTTAATTGTGTGATATGATTTCCAAACCCAGAAGGGTTTGTGCACCCCTTGTCACCCACCACCACTACCCCTCACCCCTGTACACACACACACACACCACACACACACAATTTTCTCTTGGCTTGCTGATACAAACTGAGAGACCCATTTCTAAACTTGGTGATGTTGCTCCCTATAAAAGTGCAAATAACCTTTGAAGGAAAAAAATCATTAACTCATTCATGTAGGTAACAATATGAAGGAAGAGAAAGAACTCCAGACCAGAAAAGTAAAGGTTTGGGTTGTAATCCTAGCTACCTTTTTTCTTTCTCTGTAACCTAAGATTCCATGGAAGCACCTTGCTGTGCAACAAGGGGTGGTAGCATTTGAGCCATGCCTTGTGCAGATATTACTGTGGCCAGGCGTTTTAATTGCAGGAGACATGGCAGTGAACAAAACAAAATCCCTCCTCCCACAGAGCTTATATTCATATCAGAGAGAGACAGATAATAAGAAAACAAACACAGATGTAAGAAATTTTCAAGGAGTGTTGAATTACAGGAATAAAAATGAAGCCAAGAGAAGAGATGGGGAATAAAAAGGAATATTAATTTAGGTAGAGTATTAAAGAAGTTCTTTCTGGGGCAGTGACTGTGCAACAAAGACTTGAAGAAAGTGACAGTGTGACATGAGGCTAGCTGGGAGAAGAACATTCCAGACCCAGGGGGTGCTAAGGGTGAAAGTCATGAGGTAGAAGTGTGATTGACATGTTTGAAGAAAATAAAAGGTCCATGTGGATGCAGTAAAGAGATAGTTGGAGAAAGGTCTAGGGGCCCAAACATGTGGAGCATCATGGGCCAGCATAATGACTTTGAGCTGTGCTCGACTGAGATGGGAAACCGCTGGAGGGTTCTGAGCAGGGGAGTAAGCAGGGACTGACTGATTTTAGAAAGGCCACTTGAGCTGATGTGCTGAGGACCAGACGTAGAGAAGCCGGATGGGAAGCAGGAAGGGCTGGGAGGAGCTGCTGCTCTAGTGTGGGGGAGATATATTTGGGGCTTAGGTTAAGACAGTAGTAGTAAGAAAGGTAAGAAATAAATATTTGGAACATACATGGGATGATTAGATGTCGGGTATGGGTTTCCCACCACAGAATAAGAAAGAAGTAAAGGATGACTCCAATATTTCGGCCTGTGCGAAAGGAGGATGTCATTTACTGAAATATAAAACCATGGGAAGAAGAAGGTCTGAGAGGGCACTTCGGATGTTTGTTCTGAACATGTCGAGTTGGGGTTGTCCATCAGATATCCAAGAGGCAGTTCCAGTGGGTGGTTGTGTATACGGGCTGGACTGCAGGGAGAGGTCAGGGATAGGGATTTACAGTGGAGTCACACTCTCTGCATGGTGGTGAAGCTTATGACGCCAGGTGGAGTCACCCATGTAGTGACTGTCACTGGAAAAGAGAAGAATTCCAACAAGAAAAAGGGTACCTAAGGAAAGAATGTGATGGGAAAGCCAATGGGACAGAGGAAAAGTCTGGAGAGCATGGCAACAAGGAAATTAATAAGTGTTTCAAGGAGGGTAAAGGGTGTTTCAAGGAGACAGTGAAAAAAGCTGCTGAAAGGTCAGGGTGGCATTTTTTTAATCTCTATAATTTATTACTGGACTAAATGTGATAACCTGGAACAGTGCCTTAGGGTGCTTTAAGCTACAAACCAAGTACCAGAAATCTCAAGTAACAATGGCTTAAACAGTAAGAATATTTATTATGTCACATAATAAAATTCTGGAAGAACAGTTCTGAGTTTAGTTAATTCATTGACTCAAAAGTGTCATCAAGGACCAAGATCCCTTCATCTTTGGACTCTGCTGTTCTCCTAATAGCAAGAGGGCTGTTGCAGCTCCGGATGTCAAATCCTCTTACAGTATTCAGAACTGGAATAAAGGGAATTGCCTTTTATTATCTCATTTTAAGAGTGAGAAAATGTTACTAGTAGCCTCCCTGCAGAATTCCCTCTTCAACCAAACCAGAATGTGTCACACACCCATGCCTAAACTAATCTAAGCCTGGAGGCACTCATCTGTGCCTACCATATTATAGTAGAATCTGGGGGTTAGAAAAAAACCTTGAAAGTTCATGTATTCTCAATGCAAAAATCCTCTTGACTTTGTGTATTATACAAGGTCCCAGAAAGAAATGTATGACATGCTCAACTTATCCTAATTTAACAAGAGCTCAAAGGATTTGATGCCAGCTTCAGCCATAAATCAGGGTGGAACATGGCAAAACCACAGGGCCATGCAGCAGCCTGAGCTTGGAGCAGAGAGGCCTCCCTTACTACACCTGGGCCTGCTGAAGCAGAACCCTCTGAGGGATGGCCACCTAACAGGAGCTGAGACCTTCGGTCAAGAGACACAGTCAGCCCTCAGCAACCTTGCAGGATGAGGGATGCTAAGGAATAAATGCCCTGACCTCGCCTCCTCCGTCCCTCCAATAGAAACCAGGGGGCAAGGAAGCCCATCAAAGGAGCACCTACAGGTGACACTCCAGGGTGCAAAGCAGGAGAGAGAAGAGGGAAGATGGCATTGGAGGAACAAATAGAAGCTATACAGCCTGCTTTTCAGGGAGACCAGGCACTTCCAGATCATTCACTTCACCTGGGGACAGATCTGACTTCTGGAAAATTCCCAGTTAACCTGGATGTCCATACAGAACAGTCTCACTCCTCACCCCCATAACAGTGTTTAAGACAGAGGACAAGGGCCTGCCCATCTCAGAGCCAAGTGCTGGAATAATAGGCATTGCAACTTTCAATCAGTCCTTGGCCCTAGGATCCAATGGAGAATAAAGGTTAGGGTCTCCTATGTCTCTTTCTCGGCACAGTGGTTCTCAGCCAGGGGCCATTTGCTCCTCAGGAAACACTGGCAATGGCTGGAGATACCTTTTGTCATCTAATTTTCACAACTTGAGGGTGGGGCTGCTCCTGGTCTCTAGTGGGTGGAGGCCAAGGATGATACTCCGTACCTTTCAATGCACAGGACAGTGTCCACGGCGAAGAATGATGTGACCCCAAATGCCAGCAGTCCGGAGGATGAGACCCCAGCAGGGGCTGTCTGTGCAAGGCAGTGGCTCTCAGTCTTTTCCCAGGAGCCACTCCCCAAAGATTCCCCACGTGTCCAGGCGCTGAAATCTTTGTTTTCAGGGTGAGCTAATAAAACACAGTATCAGGGCCCTCTGAGAGAAGGTGGGGTGAGGAGTTCACAGCCACGGAGGCCCAGGGGTGAGGCAGTGACAGGCGAGGGCAGCTCTCTGCTTGCATTTGGAAGGGCGGCAGCTGAACTTCCCCTCGTCAGCCCAGCGTCGGAGCTGTCAGCCGCGCGCTGGGCCAGCTCCAGCCCCTGGGCAGCGCACGGTGATCACACCCCATTGACTTTCTGCAGGCCAGCTTGTAAACAAGAAGACCAGCTATGAGAAACATAAGAAAGGAATAAAAGTTGTTTGGTCTGTTGTCAGGAATGGATTGTTGGAATATTCCAAGCCCAGTCCAAAGTGAACAGCCGACGCTAACAACTAAGACGCGTCCAATGTTTAGATACACGAAGCCTGCATTTTCCTTGTGCTGGGATTGTTTCCAAGAGCCCTGGCTGCTGGCACCTTGGCCTGTTTTGACTGTGGCTGGTGAGCTCTCATCTCTGTCCAGTCACCCACATCAGGACCCAAGAAATATAAAGATGTCAACTGTGAATGATTCAAGAGCAGGTGAACTTAGCTTCTGCTAAAGGTCAGCAGGCGTGAGTATTTTAATAAACAGTTGCTCTCATACAAAAATTCCTCATCCATTAGGCATCTATAGATCAATGGGAAATACTGTATTTAAGTGAAGCCTCCAGATACCTAACATTGCCCTATTAAAGAATAACCTGACAGATGTATTCTTTTGGGGGTGAAAAGCTTTCTAAAAGGTACATTTCCTTTGCGTCAATAAACAAAGCATGTTGACAATATTCTACCTTTTAAAGTGACTCAGGGCAATTACTATAATGTAATAATAAGAAAACAATAAGCTGTCATCAGACCTGGGAGCAGTTTGCTCAGGCGTTAAGTGAACCCAGATCGTGACCCTTTCTGGGGCATGGAGAGAGGGGAGACTCTCCCTAGTGCCTCTGTATCCTCAGTTTACGTAGGTGTCAGCTGTGACTATTTATGTCACCAGGCCTGTCCAGCTTGTAATCCTTGCCTTCTAGTAATTGCTGCTGTGACCCAGAACAATGGTTCTCAATTTTGGGCAGTGTGCTGAAATCTCCTGGGAGTTTAAAAGTCTCTGTGCCTAGGTGTTATCTCCAGAGTTGTGATTTCACCAGCCTAGGGCATGGCCTGGGCTTGGGAATAGTTTAAAACTCCCAAAGTGATTGTGTTGTGCAGCCAAGACCGAGAACCACAGGGATAGGACCTCTGATATCCTATCATGTCAGAAATTAGGCATGAAATAAGAGTTAATTATAGTCTGAGAGATTTTTCTGTGAATTGGCTTTAGTATATGAAACTTCTGCCATTGTATTTTAGAGCTGTGTGGGGCTCACTTTCTCATTCTTATCTGTGCTCCAAGCAAGAGACCTCTTAGCTGTGCTCCAAGAAGCTAGGAGAGAGGTAAGATGGACCAGTGGTTAAGTGCTCGGAGTCTAAAGCTCTGCAGCCTAGATTCAAATCTTGACTCTGCTGCTTACTGTGTGACCTTAGGTAGGTATCTTAACCTTTCTGTGCCTCATGCTCATCAGTAAAGTGTTGGAAGGATTAAATGGGTTGCTGCACACAGAGGACTGAGAATAGAGCCTGGCACATAACACTTGACAAAGTGAGTGTTTTACAAAATCTACTTCAGGTGGTCAAGGTGGAGAGGCCAAGGTATGGGTAGAGCTAAAAGAATAACCCCAAAATTGGCAGCACCCAGAGAACTGGCAGGAAACTGGGAATCTGTTACTCTCCTAGGCTTGAAGGGGATGTGGGAGAAGTAGTGTTACCAGAATCCAGTGAAAGTCAAGGCCATGAGAGAGCCACCGAAGAGGCAGAGAAGTACCGCGACTCGTCTCTCCCTCCGTGGTTCCCCCCATCTCCTACTGCTGTACCCCACTGACTGGACCCAGTGAGAAGCCAAGCAGTAGAAGGGAAGCAGCCCTCAGGGGTCAGCCTCTCAAAGCACAGAGTTAAGAGAGAAGGGGGGAGAATGGGTCTGCACGGAGGGTGGAGGGTAAGTGGAGACTAATGCATGCTGTCATCTATTATTAATTATTACACAAGCTGGGAAGTCACCAGGAAAGTCCTCAGTGTCCTAGAGTGGGTGAGTTTTACATAGCATCAACTGTAGAATCAGACGAATTGCCCCTCAGCCATACTCATCCTGGAAGAAAGGTGCCTGCACCACAGACCTTTAGCACCAAACTGAGATGGTTCCACATTGCTGTGGGCAAATGTCTGATTGTTTTTAAATGTCATAAGCTTCTAGGGGATTTCTCATCACTATGAATAGTTCGTGCTCCGCTCTTGAGCCCTCTGAGCCAGCCCTGTCCCACTTGCTTCCCTCCATCTCTGTCCTACCCCCACCCCACCCCCCTGCCCATTTAGAGCAGAAAACAGAGCTCACTTCCTTTGCTAATGGCAACACATTCCTGAGCCTGACTTGAGGCATACTTCGGAATTTCTTCCTCCGTCCCTTCCCCACCCCCAAACACCACCTCCTTCTTCTCCCTCATGAATGTTGACCTTTGTCCAAAACAGACCTTCATCTCTCAACCTACAGCTTTCTACTTAAGGAGCCATTCTCAACTATTTACATTTGCCCTGCAAAACTGTCCTTGGAGTCACATCACTGCTCAAGTACTGAATGACACAGGTGGGAACAGAAGCCCCTGTCTCCTGGCAGCTTCTCTCTGAGTGCTCGAGGTGCAGGTGGCTTGCCCCATGGACACCTCTGCCGGACGCTGGTTTCTTCTCCGTGTTTTGCCACTGTGCCATGTTGCAAGTGAATTAACATTGCAAATTATTAACTTTTAGACCACACCTGGGTGCATCTGAAACTTTTTCATCCTATGCTGATACACATGCTTGGTTCCACTTAGACCCTGCCATGACCCCTCTTCATTCACATCATCAAAATTTTTTCTAGATCCTATGGCTAGATGTCCCTTTACCAGATTTAATTGAGCTATTCATCCTTATTACTTCATTATGTTCCTCCCAGATTCCTTTGGATTCATGTTTTCCATCACATACACATTGTGCTCTAATAATAGCCTTTATTTGGCTCTGTTCCCCTTCAGAAGCCTGGTAAATGTTGCTATTGAACTCTTCCAACTAGAAAAATGAAACCCACCCCCGGTTGCCCTTCCAGTACTTAGGTGACCCTAAGCAAGGGCACCCTAAAGGTATGCCAATGCCCCCAGGAAGAGCTGGGGATGGAGGTTAAGAGATCTGGTGAGATTGGGGTCAGCAGGATTCTAACCACTGATGTGGTCTCAGAGTGGGCTAGGAACAGCAGCAGCAGGAACAGCAGCCCTCATTCGACAACACAGGCCCTAGGGATTCAATTCATCCCTGCCTTCAAGGTGCTTATATTTTAGATATGGAGAGAGGACACAGTGCACACAAACACACACACATACAAACACACGCACGCGCACACACACCCCTAGTAATACAAGCTAACATAGGATGAACTAATTAAGTAGCGCATAATAATAATAATTGAATTGCATTAAAAGCCTGTAATAAAGGCATTTATTTCTTCTTAATCAAGACTCATTTTCTGCCCAAGGTAATTTTCATTTCAGTATTGGTGAGATTGTTACTATATTTCTTAATTTCCATTTGCTGTATCCATTTGCATAACTTTGGTGGCTGAGAAGTGTCTCCCACTTCCAAATATGGTGTACTGTTTCCAATTGGAATTCATGACACATCCACAGACTTACTAATGATTCAACCAGCAGTATCTGGAGACACATCTTTGGATAATGTTTTAAGATTAAAATACTTTAAAGTCAAAATTCTCTAAATAAAAAAAACAAAACTGCCCCATTTGAGTAGGTTGAGTTGTAGCTTTGTATCTTCAGCTTTCATTTTTTTCAAGGTGGGCACTACTTCAGCAAGGTCAGTGCCTGCAAGAATACACACACACACCCCATTTGTCCACCTGCATCACATGCTAAGAAAAGACAAAGTCCAATACCAAGTAATCTGAGTGATCATGAAGGGTGCCTGAGCTTCTAACACATAGTGATGAAAGTTACTAAAAATAAACCATTGACATGTCATAGTGACACCTGCTCTGTTTGTTTTGATCTCTGTCCATAGTTCTATCCTAGCACATCTCACAAGATGCTGCTTGCTTGGAGAACATGCACTGGGTCTTATCCAGCTTGGCATTCCCAACATGGAGCACAATGCTTTGTGCCCAACTGGCCAGGGAAAGGGTGGATGCATGAGTTGGAACATGGGAAATCATAGTCCTTAATATTCTTGGAAAGTAAGAATAGGTCTAGGAGTAATAGTGAGAAAAGAAGCATTGTCTACATGGTCTGCAACCTTCCCTGGAAAAGGGACCCAGAGTGTGGCACCAGCTGTTACCCCATTTGCATGGAGGGGTTGTTTTCCAAGCTGGTGACTGAGTATCATTTCCTAGTCCAGGGAAGGATCTTAGGAGCAGGGTCTTCATCACCCTTCAGAACAACTGGCACAGACCCTCTGTGATGATGGGGCAGCGTAGACAATGACCAGATTGCTTAGCCCAATGTCATGTCCCTTTTTAATAAAATACTCTATTATTATTCCCATAAAACTTGAAGACCAGGTTATGTATAAACTAGATATGTTCAAAAAGCTCCTAACAAATAGTAACTCAACTTCTCAGGCTTGATATACAAAGAATTGAAGGATCTGGTTTTCAAAGGACATTTGGATTTTGTTTGGAAACCATTTCAAGCAAATTTTCAAGGACAATAACTATATTGCTTTGTGCTTAAAGTGGAGCCTCTGGCTAAATTCCATCTTTAGAAAGGGGGACAGCACATTTGCATACTGAAGAGTCATTAAGGTGGTCAGCCTCCTCTCTTGGCTCAGCTTGGGATAACACTAATGCAGAATTAACCAATCCAACATCAACAGTCAGAACACATCAGAGTACCTACCCCCAAACACATCGATGGGGATCAGGCTGTCCAGACGGACAGAGTAACTTTCCAGTGAACAACCCCTTATTGAATGACTTGCTGAGAATTACTCACAGGTGTTCCGCAGGTCATGGAGCATCATCCAGTTGTATGAACAGTACCTAGAGTCATTTGGGCTTGATAACATTTACTCCAAACCTCAAATAAATGCAGTCAGGTCGGGTCACTGGCAGGGTGGGATCTGCCAGCCGGAAAGGAGTGGTTGCGGGCAGGCAGGGGCTCTGCAAGAAGCAGCCAAAGTGAGCACAGAGAAGCCAGCCGCAGCATGTTCACGCCGTGGCCCCAGCAGCGCTGTGGGACACAGCAGCGCCGTGGGACACAGCACGGTTCAGGTCGCTCTTGTTTTAAGCAACCTCAACCCTTAGTATACTCGTTTTTATAGAAAACTAAAGGGATTATTGATTTATAAGCTGTTTTATCATGAAGCAGAGTCTTAAATAGCACATCTGTATTAAGAGTTATCGTTTTTTAAAATTTTGACTTAAATACACATTTTCAAGAATATATTTATTACAAAGGACACTCATTTAAGGAAAGGTAGGTAGGTAATTGAAGAGCTGTTTAATTTATAATATCATAATCTTGGACATACCTTTCAATAAAACTTCACCTTGCCTACCTTTAAGAAAAGACTTCCTACACTGAGGTAAATTAGGCAACAATTCAGCAACAGAGATTTTTTTCATCACACTCCAGCACAAAGCCAGTAGTCCCTCTGATGATGTGTTAATAACAAAGGCTGGGTGACGAGGAGTGCCCTGCGACAAATCACTTCACTCACCAGCCCCACTACAGCGGGAGTCAGCATTTTGGCATGAACAGACCTATGCTTTCAGGGTCAACAGAGAAGCAATTAATCAAACTGGGGGCAAGAGAAATGACAACCAAGAAGACAGTTATGAAGACCAGATAAGAGCCACAATCCAGTATCTGTGTGGGTCAACAATGCTCCCCTCTGCCCACGGCAGAAGGTGCAATGGAGTGTAAACGGGGTGAAGCCAAATAAGAATGTTGCTCTCAGCCATAGTTGCCAGATGCAGCTTCTCGCTTCTTAACTTGCCCCCCGCAGCCGCCCCACCCGCAGCCTCCTTCCTCGGGCTCTACACCTCTCCAGGGTCACACATCTCTGGGGTCTGCAGGAGCCAAGGCCAGTACGAGGGAGAAGCAAGGGCCCCAGCAACCCAGGGTTCAGGATGCAGGAAAGAAGCACACCTTCTGCCATTAGTGGTGAAGAGCAGTTTCCCAGTGAAGAATCCTGACATAAATTCTCCCTCCTTTTGCCCTGTGCTCACACACCCTGCCTTTGTTTAAAAAATGAAAGGCAAACTAAGAAGGCAAATCTAGATCAACCTGCATCCGAATGTGCATGTAGCAAGGGACCTTAAAAGAGGCGACCATTCTGTTTTGTTTTCACATAAAAACAATAATAGCCTTTGTCAAGCGCTGAATGTTGAGACTTCCTGCAATGTCTTGCCTTCCTTCCACTGGGTATGGAGGGCGAGGCCAGCCAGTCTGTGACTTATGAAGAAACATCTGAGGGTGGAGGGAATGACTAGATCTGATAGCTTTGTGCACACAGTGAGTAATCCATGAGACGTGGAGGTCCGCTGTCTCCAGCTTTGGGAGAGAAGGGTAAACCAAGTCCCGGACTCAGGACCAATGGAAAGAGGCAGTCTCCTGATTTGGCATGCCAGTTCTTCCCCGGGCTGTCCTTTGATATGATGGCTGCTGTTTGTGGTGGGGCCACCTAAGGGGTACTTGGGGAAATATCTTAACATGAGAATCAGATGGAAAAATACTTTAAGGGAAGGGATGCATCTTGCTGCTCATTGTGGTTTTCCAGTACCTGAGCCGAGTTTACTGAGCAGCAGCACAAATGCAGCTCTGTATAATATTACCATACTTAAGCTGTGTGCATGTTTATCATTTCCTTACCGACAATAGCTGGAGGAAAGGCTAAGTGAGACTGGAGAGGAGGGAAGGAAGATGGAGGGGGAATACAGACATCAGGACAGAAAACCTATATCTTCCTTGAGGAATGAAGCCCCAGATTCAGTCACATGGAGTTGGTGTCAAAGTGTCACGACTCCACACTTTTACTTCCAAACACTGAAGAGGTAAAGGTGGCTGGGAAACAGGGCTGGGAAAATGAGGCAGATGAAGCCAAAGACTTGCTTTCTTACAGTTCTGGGGTGTATTTAGTTCCTCTCCACAACAGGCCCTCTTTTCCTTTGTGGACGGGCACCCGTTTAACAGGTTAGAATGCACCGACTGGCCCTTCTCTTGGGAGACAGCTGCTCCTCAAGAAGTGCAAGAGCTCAGACTGCACCTGCTAACTGTTAGGACCCAGCTCCTGCTGAGCTACCAGCTCGTTCTGCACCCTGGGACAGGCCCACTCTGACTGAGCAGACCTCTCTGTCCTGCCAAAGATTGCTACAGCAGAGGCAATGGGCCCCTGAGGGATTCTCAGCTCTCAGGAAGATGTCAACCAAGAGCACCACTCGATTGCGGTCGTGGCTCCTGCCACCGTGGCAGCTTGGATTGCCCTTTCTCCCGCCCCTTATGCACCCTCCCCTCCCCATTCCCTCTGTCTTCTAATGCCTCTTTTTCCTCCAATACTCAGCTAAGGCACTGCCACCTCCTCCAAGCCATCCCTGAAATCCTCAAGCAGTTCTCTTTCATTGACTCTCCTCTTTGGATTCCTAAGTATCTCCTTGGACTGGTCTGTCCAACTAGACTGAGAATACTTTGGAAGCAGGAGCGGTGTCCTTTCCATCTTGATGTCTCCCAAACTAATCACCATGGTAGGTGCTCAGCTAATGAATAAATGAGTAACATAAATACACAGCTGTAGTCACTTCATAAATTGATCATGCCAACCAGGGCAAAGTTTGTGTTCATCTATCAGTCGCTTAGTCCCAGAGCTGCCGGTGGACACTGGGCCCAAGCCTGGTGTCCCACCAAATACATACAGTACTCAGAAGGGGAGACAGAATAATGAAATACAGATCACTGTGACCTTAATTTTACTGTTGGAAAGTATAAGGGCTCTACTCCTAGTGTATCTGTAGGTCCCCCTTGGGTGAAGGCCAGGAGTTGTGCTCATGCCGTACAGATGCGCTATTACAGCTTCAGTCCTACACTAGCCTTCACGACACCCCTAAAAAGACTGAGAGCATCAGAGACTATATAGGCTTCAGTTCATATTCTCCTTTTAAATGAGTCTGGCAGGTTGTAAAGCTCACGTTGTACACGAGCCCTTTGGGGATTTCTCCAAATCCATTTATTGAAGCTGAGTTTCACTGGGAAATTCAGTAGAGAAACACACTATACTTTATGTGTTGAAAATAACAACAAAATGCAAAGATGCAGAAAGGGCCTGATGGACTCTTGACATGCTCAGTGCACCGTTACATAGACACCAGTCTCTCCTTTGCACAAAATGAATAATGAGGACCCTTGACAAGGTGAAGGGCGCCACCCAATCTCTGTGCTAGACTACTTCACTTTGCTGAGTCCCTAGGATCCTCCCAGCTCATGATGCAGACATGACACTGCTTAAGACGTTGTTATCAGGATTAAGTTAAGTGCCCAAGAGTTTCCTGGCTTCACAGCTGTGACTCTGAAGGCTGATAAGCCACAGCCGAGACTGTTCAAGGACTCCAGCTGTCCTGAAAGTGCCTGCTTGTTTATTGTACGTAGATAAGTGTCACTATTATTCCTGGAAGGGTAGGAAACACTGGGGGTCTGGAGATCACTAGGAACTTTTTAAATTAGAATGATGTGAAGATAGGTTGGGATCCCTGGCATATTAAAAGGGGAGAGGGGGAGAAACTACGTCCTCTGCATTTGGTGATACTGTAATTATACCTCCCTTTAAGAGCCGTTAATAATCACTTTCTATTTTATAACCTAATGGTAATGAACACTGTGGCTTTACTTGTTAATTGAAGTTGACAGGATGCTAGAGAGAGCCTCATGGCACACCCCTGAGTGTTTTCTTTTTGTTTATCAATAAGGGAGTGTTTATTTATTTTTTTATGGTTTACTCTAGGTTTAAATCAGAGGAAGGAAGTAAAGGCACTATTCTCAGGAAACCCCTTGGGGGAAATGTCCAGTTATTTGTCATGAGCATTATCTCAGTACTTAACCTGGCACCAACCAAATTAACAAATGAATTTTATCATCATAATCTGAATATATCCCTGGAAATAAAACCAGACCAACACAACTGGGAGAGCTACCGTGCTCTCTGTCCTCTTTCCAAAGGCCTCACCCACTCTCTAAATAGCCTAAGACACCAGAGTCAAAAACGAACTTTTCTGTTACCAGAAGTGAAAACAATGCCTGTGCCTGAAACGGCAGGATAAAGGTCCCACCGGAGATTATAGTCCACAAGATGTACCCTGCAACCCATCACTACATCCCCCCCAGCCCAGAACCCTCAGCACGTACCCAGCTTGTAGTGATTGAGTTAGGCTGACTGGGTTACACTCACACTCAGATGCTTGAGCTGACAATGTCTGCAATGAAATATTTGGAAGCTAGAAGCAAACACCACCTTTGTGTGATAAGGAATTTTAAAATGGGGGCCTTTCAGTTTGAAAACGCAAATTTCAATTTTCAACTTTACTGACCTTTCTTATAAAAAAGTAAAATTTGTCTTCCTAATTTCAAGCATATTTAAATATCTCTGAAATGAGGTTAAGGGTGTAAGATAAAATACAGTGCTCCCATTACAGCCATTTGAAATAAACATAAATCAAGTCTTTTTTCCCAAATACTGGAAAATTCTTTATTGCCATTAAGAGCCAACAACTTTAACTCAGTCTTATTTTATATATCTGCTCTTTTATTCTTCTTATGTTAGCAATAGAATGTCTTTTTGAAGTATATTGGCTCTATTGTTCACCAAGATTGACAGATATCCAATATTAAAATTGCTACCAGATAATTTTTTTAAAATTTTTTATTAAGGTATTATTGATATACACTCTAATGAAGGTTTCACATGAAAAAACATTATGGTTACTACATTTACCCATATTACCAAGTCCCCCCCATACCCCAGTGCAGTCACTGTCCATCAGTGTAGTAAGATGCCACAGAGTCACTGTTGGCCTTCTCTGTGCTACAGTGTTCTCTCTGTGATCCCCCACACCATGTGTACTAAACATAATACCCCTCAGTCCCCTTCTCCCTCCTTCCCCACCTGCCCTCCCACACCCCTCCCCTTTGGTAACCACTAGTCCCTTCTTGGAGTCTCTGAGTCTGCCGCCATTTTGTTCCTTCAGTTTTGCTTCTTTGTTGTACTCCACAAATGAGGGAAATCATTTGGCATTTGTCTTTCTCCATCTGGCATATTTCACTGAGCATAATGTCCTCCAGCTCCATCCATGTTGTTGCAAATGGTAGGATTTGTTTCTTTCTTATGGTTGAATAGTATTCCACTGTGCATATGTACCACATCTTCTTTATCCATTCATCTTACCAGATAGTTTATGATTAAGAAAACTATTCACTGTAAATTAATTGAAGATCTATTTTGATTTTGTACCATGTTTCAGCAAACAAAATAGCAACTACATCTATTGCTATATGTGTCCCAGAAAATATGTCCTCTAATTTTTTTCATTTGCCCCATATATCAGTTCAAGTTCAAGGCAATAGAGCTAGCAAGGAGGCTGGAGAAGAGCCATCTAGTTCAGCCCCTTGCCTCCTGTTCTGAGGGGTGTCCTCCTCCCAGGATATGCTCCTAGAAGTCAAAAATAAAGAAATAAATACATTTTATCTTTGTTCTAGAACAAACTGGACTCTCAGGGATTTACTAAGATCAACCAAATGGATGAGAGATTGAGGCGCAATGTGTGGCACAGGTGAAAAAGAATAGGGGGCAAGGTCAGGTGGCACCCAGGATGGACAGTGCCCACAGGCTGGTACTTCAAGGAGGTGATTCTGTTATACACTCTGCTTTGGAATCCCAGAAACTTGCTCGTTGTTGTGTCGAGGGGTGACGTCAGCCAGAAGGCAGATGTGCCAGGGTGTCCTGGAGAGCACCTGGTTTATTCGGAATACCCTGAATACCAGGAAATAAGCAATCATGAGAGCGATTCTCTCCCTGTCCTCAGGCCATCTGGGAAGATATAGCATAATCAGGAGCCACTTTGTGGGTCCATTTCAAGAAACTATTGTCATAAGAAACAGGATGCTGGCATTTCATGTGATCTCTACCTGAAATCTTATGGGGAAAAAAAAGTAATAGCCATGAAGGGTGTTTGGTGCTCTGGAATCAGAACAAGAGGTATAAATCAATGAACATTGACAGAATTGAGTTAAAACAGCCTGAGGCATCATGTGATAAGAGGAATAGTGTTACCAACAATGGTAAAAATAGAGTCTAGTGACAGCTATTTCTACACTGCAGATTTTTTGAAACTGGGAAGTCCTCCGTCCCTAGTGATGGCTCTCTTCTCCTTCAGAGTGCGTCAATGCGCACAGTCTGTGTGATCACCCTTCTGACTGTCCTTTCTGTACATTTCTAAGACTAATGAACCTTCTTCACGGGCCTTCTGAACTGAATCTTCTCAGGGGCTTTCCATGGGACAGGTATATTGGCAGCTCAGTAGTGTTTCATCAGGTTTTTCCAAAGCTTAGGCCAAATAGCTCTCTAAGCCTGAATTCAAGCCCTTTTTCCCTAATTCCTACACATTCCTGATACTTGATTCTGCCATCCATGCACTCAGCTCTGAGAAGGGGACAAAGGACAAGTCCCTGAGGAGGACTAAACACATCATAAACTAGTAAATTGACATATTGGCTCATGTCTTGAGTATGTAGGAGCTCCTAAGAGATGCCCTAGAATAATCGGAAAATTGGAAAGATAAGATTTCCACTTGAGAGATAAATTGCAAGATCAATATATAAATATTTCTTTTTTCTCCAGAGATACCCAAAAATGATTTAAAGATGCCATCTAAAACTTTTTCCTCAGCTATCTGGGCAAGGAGCTATGATGGGGGTGAGGGTGTCACTGTCTAACCCAAGAGCAGGTGCACTTTCTGATGGAGGGAATGAAAGGATTGGTCTAGCTAATCCTCCATTTTCCTTGTATCCTGAAACAAAATCAGATAGAAAAAAGGCCTGGCTGTGAAAACGAATCATAAACAATATAGTGTTCTTCAAATACAACATAACTAATGATAAACTGAAGACTTTGTCATTGAAAAGATAAAATATCTACAGCTCCAAATATTATAAATGTTTTACATCTTTGGCATTAAACTAGCATTTCTTTGAGGGCTAGTGAGGCCATCAAGGATAGTGACAGATGAAACCAAATTACTGATAAAACCAGGAAGGGTGATACCCTTAGAAAACCTAGTGAAAATCAATACAAAATGCATGGATTTGCTCATGACCAGAAATAACTCATTTTTTACATGGTTTGTAAATGTATGCTAAAGGAGTCTTAGGAAATATGTAAGTCCCATCAAGGAAGTGTCATTTGCAATTATTTGGAATTACATTGCACTTGTATGGTGAAAGGCTAGTCTACAAAAGACTGGTACACAACATGGGATCTAGAAAAAGGAAGCTGAAGAACATGTCCATGTGCACCCATGGGCAAGAGGGGAGAACACTGTGCCAGAGAAGGATACCCTAAGAATTTGTCTTAGGTTCTTCTTTTAAATAGGACCAGGGCACTCTCCCAGTGGTTTTCAGACTTCTCACGTATGCAGAAAACCTGTGGGGGAAAGAGGGACTCTATTTTAGATCCAAGAAAGCTCTAAGATTCCCCAACATGTAATATAACATGTTCCTAAAAATTGTATGCAAAATTCCTATTATTAGACTTGAGTCTTACAAGGAACAGATTGTTTCCAAGGAACTAAAGTTCATGATCAAAGCCTTTTAGCACAGCAGTTGACAATATATTTTCAGCATTTCATACATGTTCTTTAATTTCATTCTTTTTGATGACAAGTGAATATAACCAGTAGGCTATGTCCCATGAGTTTCTTTTGGAAACCTAAGATTTGCCACTTTGTCTAAAGACTCAATTGCATTAGGTCAATGAGATCTATGTTTCTAGTTACTAGTTTTAACACTTCATCTATCACTTTATATTCCACTTCTATTTATAAAATAGACTATAAATTAGTCTAAGGTTGAAACTGAAAAAAAATGTCTAATGATTGCACAAATACTGGCGCACAAAGGTAACAACACTAAAACTCAATGGCTGGCTGGTAAGCAGCGTCATCACTCAGTCGCTGGAAATGTACTGGTCATTAATGTCTAAACTGGCTGCCCCCAAAACAAGTAGGAGTGCCAAAACATAACACAGAGAAGTGAAGGCTAATCAAAACATGTGTTTAGGCTTTTTCTATTGTAAAAAGCTGTAATAAAAAACAACCTCAATTACAATAATGTTTTAAAATAAATGCACCCACATCCATCCAAGACCTGGTAGAGCACATATGTGAAACATCATGGATTCAGGCTATAGATCTGATGCACCTGTAGTTCCTCTGGAATCCATGATAACATTATGTTCTGACTTTACTCCAGCACAATATTTCTCAGTCTAAATTAATTCTTGTTCTGGCTGTCACTGCAGTAGTCTCATTTGCATTAGATCAATAAAGGTCTAAATTCTGAGCATCATCCACTCAGGATGAACTGATAATGTCCAGTTGCAGGGCCCACAGACCCGAGGCCCAATTGCTGTGGTTGAAGGCACTGAGTACTATAGGGTGAAGACTCAGTCTCTTGGATCCCTTTTTACATTTTTCTACTTAAATTCAGTCTATCTTTATGGCATATGCTGAGAAGTAAGTTTTAGTTTAAGCCTTGTATATAATAATTCAGACATAACTACTTTATGGAAACTAATTGAAGAAAGGCTATTTCTCTCCCCCAAACAAGACCCATATCTCAATAGACAGGGATAGTCACTTCATGTTCTTGCTCTTTGGACTGTCTCATTAGTGCTACATCTACACCCCAACCTTTCACCCCCTAGGTTCTCTCTTGCAAATTGATCATATGCACAGCAATACAGATGTTTAGCTGAAAGCCTATGCTTCTAATATCCCTGGACATCAAATATGCCCTCCAGTAACAAAGGATTCTTATCACAAAGCCAATTCTACATTTCTCAAGCTATATACAGTAGAGTTAGGTCAAGGTACAAATCTTAAGGCATTATGAGAAGATATTTGGGAACTACATCCCTGCAACCAAGGAAATGGTAGCTTTTAATTTTTGCAAAGATGTCGGACCTTAAAGCTTCAGTCCAGTGATTCCATTCATCGGTTCATCTGGCATCGAATAAGCATAAGAACAATTTGTTCCTTGCATGATAAAGTCAGATGGATTGTGACAAGCCATTTCCAGTTTTAGTTTTCTTGAAAAGACACATTTGCAGGAAGCACTACCAGGGAGAAATGACTGTGGCTGAAATAAAATAATTGACACTGAAAGATACTGACATCAGAAAGAACTCCTGAAAGCAGCAGTGGAGAGGCTGAGATTTCATGAGGCTGTCTGCGATCACAGCCAGACAGGTCGTTCCAGCACTGCAGATTTTCCTTGGTGTGGGTGCTGTAAAAGCTGTTGGGCTGACAGCAAAATCTCTATTCAACTGAAGCCATCCTCTCTCCCATCTGTTGACGGCTGCTCCTGATTCATAGAGATGGACGGTCCTTACAGAGAATGAGGAGAAAGTAATTAATTCCCCACATGCTAGTACACCATGATGGGTCTGGTCTTCCTGCATTAGCTTCCTGCTTAATGCAACTGATCTGGACCATCAACTGGTTTTACAGAGACTTCGAATAGCCTGGCTGGGCTTGTTCAACCAGTAAGGATTGAGATCAGATTGCAGCTCAGTCAAGCTGGTCACTAGTAGCTACATCTACCCTTGGTTAGACTTAGACCATTGTTTACAATTATAATTTCTCAACCCTCAGTGAGAAACTAATTGATACTGCAGTGAAAGACTAATTGGAGACCCATAAAAAGTAGAAGAGTTGTTTTTAATAAATGCATATGGCTAAAAACCCTAGTGGCCAGAAAGAATCAACTCAGCTTCTTAGGAAGCTTCAGCTCTAACATAGGATCCTCTGGCTCCATGTTCACTCTTGCTAGTGAATCAGTTGTCTGTATAACAGTTTCTTTTCCAAGACTTTAAGGTGGGCTTTCTTAGCATTGGCACTACTAACATTTTAGGCCAGACAGTTCTCTGTTGTTAGGGGTGTGCCTGCATGTTTAGTATCTTCAGCAGCACTCTTGGGCCCCACCAACTAGATGCCAGGAGCACTCCACCAACCCTCATTGTGACAATCCAAAATATCCCCAGACATGGCCAAATGTCCCTTGGATGGGAAGGGGATGCAGAATCACACCCAGTTAAGCACCAATAGTTTAGGGCATTAATAAACACATTCATTCGTACCAATAACACCTTTCCCCCAACTCCTGACTCCCAAGCTGTCCAAAAGAATTGCCTTTTGTTACATAAAAAGATGACTAGTTCTATCTTAAACAACTTCCCCACCACAATTACTGGTCATAAGGACAATACATTAAGTGATTCAATTGTCGTCCCAGGACAGAGTTCTTATAGAAAACTGTTTCCATCCATACATCCTGGAAAAGTAAAATTGAAAACTCAAAGTACAGATTCGTTGAAAGGATAAAATATGTTAGAGCCCAGCAAATACTCTTACAAAATTTAGCTAATAGAGGAATTTTTTTTAAATGACATTTAAAAGTCACCAAAATCTCACCTTGTAGGGTAAGTATTACTGATATTTGGAGAATGTCTTTCCAGACATCTCTCCATATGCATATACAGGAATAAAGCCCAATGGGTATACAGAAGTTCTTCTACAAAATAATCCAGGATTGATGGCCCCATGATGACATTTACAAAAATGAGATTATAGCCATGCAGGGTTAAATTAGAAGAATTAAATTCAATTTTCAGATGAGAAGCTGAAAACTGAAGAAACCGATGAGTTTCAGATAAATGCTACTTCACCACTAAAGATACTGGTTCTTAAAAGGTCTCCCTAAATTAAATTAAGACAATATTTATGCAAAATTTTAAGAACAAAGTTACTGTTATTTTTTAACAGTCCCTTTCAACATTGAATGGCATCTACTGACTCCCTAACAGGAAAGATGAGGAAGTTTGTCAACATATTTTTTCCTAGCCCCTTCCTCCCATCCCCAATTTGATTAATTATAATACTTCCATGTGACAAGTTCTCTTCTTTAGCCATACTTCCTACAGTCATTTGGTGTCGGTTCTATTTTAAATGAATCCACAGCCTCTCAGTTCCTGAATTCTTTGACTCATTTTTAATCTGGCTGAATTAGTTTCCAAGACACAGTTTTTATATGCAAAAGGGACCCATAGATGCTGTATTTCTTGAGCTTTTGAATTCTCGATGATAACTGCCTGCTGCGTTTATACCCAAGGACAACTTGGCTGGAGATTCAATTCTTGGGTGACCCTTCTTGCTCTCAAGCTTTATGGACGCCATTCTGTGACAGGTGCTGGAGTGGATGGCCAGTTCCCAGGGCAGCGACCTCAGAGCCCACGCTGGGTCCTGGCATGTGGCCCCACGTGGCCCCCTGCTCCCCCTCTCAGGCGCATCTCTGAGGCTGCTCTTGCCACCTGTCAGCCACTGCTGCCCTCAGGAAGGTGAGGGCGGCCTTCCAGCTCTGGGCGGGTCCCTGTCGCCTCCATGCTGTGCTGGCACAGAGCCGCCTCTGCACGTTGCACTACAACAGCAGGAACAGGCCTCCTTCCTCTCCCCCTGCACTTCCTCCGCCTCCAGGGGCCTCTGAGGGCTACTCTCTCCCTCCCCAGCACCCTCATCCCACAGGGTCTTAGAGCCGTCCAAGACCACCTAACACAGAGCCATCACTTCCTCTCCTTTTCCTGAATGAGCCATTTCTGTCTGATCCAGGCTTCTTCCTGCTTAATTTCTACAGAATCTACTATCAAGTTCTGCCCTCTGAGCACCCCTGGTCACTCCAGTGGTTGCCAGCAAGGTCTTGTACATTTATTCCAGGATTCCATACCGACATTCTGGTATTGATTAAGGGCTTATCCTTCCAGACAAGTAAACCTCCAACTTCTTAAATGTCACCTACTGATACCCCCCCAAATTTTGACTGCATTTTTACTCCATACATTTGGCCCTTGGACAACTTTGAACTGCACAGGCCCATTTAACATGCAGGTTTCTTTCAATAAATACATTGGAAAAGTTTTTGGAGATTTGTGACAGTTTAAAAAACCATTTTCTTTTCTCTAGCTTACTTTATTGTAAGAATGCAATATATTAGTATGTGTAACATACAAAATATGTGCTAATCAACTGTTTATATTATTAGTGAGGCTAAGAGTCAACAGGCTATTAGCAGTTAAGTTTTCAGGGAGTCAAAAGTTATATGTGGGCTTTCCACTGCTCACGTCACTGGTAGCCCTCATCCCACATTGCCCAAGGATCAATATACACATCTTAGAGCATGAAAAGGCCAAACTGTATAAATAGTCATCTTTTGTGTCAAAAAAACTCTCAAAACAGAATACCCTATACATAGAGATATTCAGTAAATATTTGTTGATACAAGAGATGTATTGAGAATTCTATTAACATGTCCTAGGGCTCAGGAAAAAAAGAAGATGCACAGGAATACCAAATGTAACTGAAAGATCCAGATACAGAATTTAATCATAATAATAACAAATATTAACTGAGCCTTCCCATGTATATTTTAAGTTGTATACATAAATAATCTTGTTCAGTCTTTACAACAGCCCCATTTCAAATCTGAGGAAACTGGGACAGTGAGGATCTCAGGAATTTGCCTACCATCCCAGCTAGTAAGCAATAAAGTCTGAACCTTAACCCAGGAAAAATAGGAGATGCTCTACATGAATTATTTTGAGGAGAATGGGCTGTTCTCCATCTTGACTAAAATTTGCAAGGGTATAGGCTGAAGGAATCATAAATTAAAATTTTGGTTAGGACTTACGAGCTTCCTTTTTGGGAAAGGATTGGGGTTCCATCCACCAAGAGAGGTCACAAGCTCGCTGTGTGTGAGACTATCCATGTGCGACCTTAGCGCACACTCTTCCAGTCGAACCAGTGACCTCATGATGTCGAGGGCCAGGAATGTCAGT